>NC_086454.1:35064821-35109748 GCF_028390025.1 Pseudophryne corroboree | reverse complement strand
CCTTTACAGTCCCAGAAAAAAAAGGGGGTAGGAGAACCAATCAAAAGTAACAATCAAATGATTGCCGATTCGAATTAGTCCTCCCGCTCACAGTTCCTCCATCATAAGTAAGGACTAAAGTGATTGGATGCCAGTAAAGCCTTTTCTGTAGGTGCTAGTGCAGCCTTAGAATATATGGGCAGCACGGATGGTGTAATGGTTAGCATTACTGCCTCACAGCACTGCGGTCATGGGTTCCATTCCCACCATGGCCATAACTGTGTGGAGTTTGTATATTCTCCCCGTGCTTGCGTGGGTTTCCTCCGGGTACTCCGGTTTCCTCCCACAATCCAAAAATATACAGGTAGGTTAATTGGATCCTAACAAAATGAACCCTAGCGTGAATGTGTGTGCGTGTATATGAGATAGGGAATATAGATTGTAAGCTCCACTGGGGCAGGGACCAATGTGAATGGCCAAATATTCTCTGGAAAGCGCTGCGGAATATGTGTGCGCTATATAAATAACTGGTAATAAATAAATAATGTCCCTATATACTGAAGCTTCATTGGTTGTAGATCGTAGCAGGGATATCCTAACGTTACACCATTTACAGCAGCTGATATCACAGAAGCTAGATCCGGCTTTTAACCAGACAGATAATTAGTATGTGGCACAAAATGGGCATCTGGTGGAATCATTCACCATGGACAAAGGGTCCAGTAACCAGGCAACTAATTCTGCACAAGGTGTGAAATAGATTCCACACTGACTTACACAAGGGCTGTGATGTGTTGGGGAAAAGGTGTACAAACACTCAGTGATAAGTGTAGCAAGGACTACCAGTCTACAGAAGGTCCTGCGGAACATGATCTGACAGTCACAAGTACATAGCATGCAGCTGGTTATTAAACACCCCTCCCCGCCCCCCCCCCCCCCTTCCCCGATAGAAGTTTGGCTGACATCCCACTTGCTTTGTTCCGACACATACCTGTAGCTGCAACGGGCTGAGTCCAGAAGCGGCGGCAGCTGCCATTGTTGATGGAATGAACTGCACGGGGTAGTTATCACCTGTCGAGAGGAACAATAGATGCAGGTTCAGACACTGAGCAGAGAGGACAAGTTACATGTGCAAACACGGCCTCCTATGTACCGCAATGCACTGAGCCCTGAGCCCAAACATCTGTACACACAAAGCAGCTCGTGGGGTAATAGCGGGGATAGAATAATGACTGCAGCTCCTGACATTAGCCAGCCTCGGTTATCGTCAGGGGATCAGCAATGGGACTTTCTATGGAGACTTAGATCTTATCCACCCAATACACTGTGCTAAACACACTTCTTGTTTTTTTACTTTCCCACCCAGATATTCTGCTAGATTTTAATGACTGAAATGGTGAAAAGACGGATCATTGCAGAAACAATATCATCAACAAAATAAACAAACTATTATTCTCTAAAACTGTCTGGGAAGGATTTGGGCTGTGTTAGTTAACAGATGTGTAACAATAAAACGTCTCCGCAATTAGTTCAGCATAGGTTACCGTTGTAAGGGAAAATAAAAGGGAAAATCAGGAGCCGTTGGAAGGTCTGAATTACACACCGTCAGCAAATATAAGATAGGCAGCTTCAATCAGATCAAAACGTGCACTGAGATCATGTGAAATTCAGATATTACACTAACACACGCTTGTAACTAACCGCACACTTTATTTTCCATCATATTATTATTACAAGTCATACAATGTAAGATAGACTTCTAGCCGCTGCAGCTATTTCCTTGGCTTGTCTCACAACTGATCTGGTAGCAGGAAAATAAAAGCTCGGCTGCGTGTAATTGGCACAATAGCGTTACTTACAGATGGCGTCCTGTGCTACCTCCAAGCTGGGTTTAAACAGAGCGCCCTCCTGCAATTTTGACTTTCTTAATGACCGGGCTGTTCTGCATGAAACCTGTCACGTTTCCCAACAAACGGGTCTGAGTTTGTGAAGGATAAATGGATTCACTCTAAAACGGCGGCGGACTCTGCGCAGACTGTTACACTGAGTTTACAATAATATTAAACCTGTTTGTGATTACAGTCACAATGTACTGGCTTGATATGTAATGAAGTGTGATCGCAAGAGCGGGGGTAAATTAATACAGCCACGCGTGATCTGAGGGAAAGAGTCTCCAAATGATGTGTCGGTAAATTGTAAGAACGGAACCTCTGGAATAAAAGTGGGATGTAATTGTATGAGCCCTGTAGCGATGAAGTGACACATATTGTGGCCAACGCCGTCCTCTGACCTGTCTGCGTATAATTGATGTGTGCGGTGGAGGGGCAGAGTCTCAGAATGAGCCGCGATTATCTGCTGCAGACAATTACTGAATCTTTTCATCAAACAGTAAATGAGAAGGATGGAAGAAAATAAATATCTACAAGTCCTCTCGTCTCTATACATGATTCAGATACGTTCCATCACAGACATATGGAAGTAGAATTAAAGAAAGGTTTACACACACAAGGCCTAAATGAAATGAAAGAGCAAGTAACCTACAGCACATTAATATCTGTCCGAGGCTGTGTGTAACCGAACGGATGAATATACTTTACATAGCAAAGTAAGTGACATTAGCTAATTAGCTGCTAACGAGGCTGGGTCTTCTCTAGCTTCCATTGCTCTGAGACCATGGTACTTGCACTGCGGTGCACAGGTACTTACACTGCACTGGACAGTTACACTGCATTGGACAGTTAGTGACACTGCACTGAAGAGATAGTTACACTGCCCTGGGGAATAATTTACACTGCACTGGACAGTTACACTGCACTGGACAATAACTTACACTGGACAGTTAGTGACACTACCCTGGACAATAACTTACACTACATTGCTACCCAGGTTTGATTCCGAAGCAGCGATGCGACAATGCATAAGTCAGAGCTGGACAGTTAGTGACGCTGCCCTGGGCAATAACTACACTACACTGCACTGGTCAGTTAGTGACATGTCACTGCGCAATAACTTACACTGCATTGGACAGTTAGTGACACTGCCTTGGGCAATAACTATACTGCACTGGACAGTTAGTGACATGGCACTGGGCAATAACTACACTGCACTGGACAGTTCGTGACACATTGCACTGGACAGTTAGTGACATGGCACTGGGCAATAACGTACACTGCACTGGACAGTTAGTGACATGTCACTGGGCAATAACTTGCACTGGACAGTTAGTGACATGGCACTGGGCAATAACTACACTGCACTGGACAGTTAGTGACACACTGCACTGGACAGTTAGTGACATGGCACTGGGCAATAACGTACACTGCACTGGACAGTTAGTGACATGGCACTGGGCAATAACTTGCACTGGACAGTTAGTGACATGGCACTGGGCAATAACTACACTGCACTGGACAGTTAGTGACACACTGCACTGGACAGTAAGTGACATGGCACTGGGCAATAACTTACACTGCACTGGACAGTTAGTGACACACTGCACTGGACAGTAAGTGACATGGCACTGAGCAATAACTTACACTGCACTGGACAGTTAGTGACATGGCACTGGGCAATAACTTGCACTGCACTGGACAGTTAGTGACACTGCCCTGGGCAATAACTACACTGCACTGGACAGTTAGTGACACATTGCACTGGACAGTTAGTGACATGGCACTGGGCAATAACGTACACTGCACTGTAGTGACATGGCACTGGGCAATAACTTGCACTGGACAGTTAGTGACATGGCACTGGGCAATAACTACACTGCACTGGACAGTTAGTGACACATGGCACTGGGCAATAACTACATTGCACTGGACAGTTAGTGACACTGCCCTGGGCAATAACTACATTGCACTGGACAGTTAGTGACACTGCCCTGGGCAATAACTACATTGCACTGGACAGTTAGTGACACTGCCCTGGGCAATAACTACATTGCACTGGACAGTTAGTGACACTGCACTGGGCAATAACTTACACTGCACTGCACTGGACAGTTAGTGACACTGCACTGGGCAATAACTTACACTGCACTGGACAGTGATACCCCTTTCATACCGCCACCTATGAACATGGGTTATTGGCACATGAGCGAGCATAACTCGAGTTCAGGTGCAAGGGTTGAAATACTGGGTTGAGCGACCCGGTATTTCAACCCTGGTCGTGAGCAGGGTTAAACTCATGTTCACTGTTCGTTGTGAACGGGAGCCATGTCGATGCAACCCGTTTCCCGTTCACTGTGTGTGTACGGTTAGCGCTTGGAGATCATGTGATCTCAAAGCGCCGTCCCTGCCGCATCACCGCTGATGTCACCAACCCGGCAATATGCCGTGTTGCAGACAGCGGCAGCGGGGTGTCTAAGGCAGGTGGCACACTGGGAAGTCCCGTGTCAGGCCCCCGTGTGCGACCCGCCTCAGGCAGTCTGAAAGGGGTATTAGTGAGTGCACTGGGCAGTTACTTACCGAGAGAACAGGGCGGGTTCCGAGCAGTATCTGTGCTCCTGTTAGCTTGGTGAAATATTAGTAGTTCCCCCATGTCCTATCTGCAGAACTATTTATCACGCATCACTCCTACATAACAGGATACATTTGTAGCTTAAAAACATGAGGTCACGAAGTACAAGACGGTGTGATATCTTTACATGTGTAACAATGCATAAACTAACTACCTTAAAAAAACAGATTTCCCCCCTTCCACGGTTCCAGCATGGGGCGACACCCAGCCAAGCCCACATTAATGTTAAGTTAGAAAAGTCCCTTCCTAATCTGGCCAGCCGCTTTACATTTGGTCCATAATACCTCATCAGACCATTGAGCACAGTATGTGGCAACACACAGTCCAGTAACAATTGCCTCCTGATTGCATATGACGATCTGCTACAATGCCTCCGCTAACACTATATTGTGCTGGAGTCATACCGAGCAATATTCAAAATATCCCATCTTATTTTCCTCCTTCCATGTGGTTGATTTTGGTTCGCTGACGATTTGTGCTATTTCTTCTCTCTCTCTCTCTCCTGCTGGAAACTAAACAAATCTAATGACACGAACTGTCCGTCCAATTCCTTTCACTGACTCTCCTGCCCGGGAATATGGGAATTCAGGTTAAATAACTTTTCCTTTACCTCGTATCATGTAACAGAGGGGAAGGGGCAGAAGAGAGGCAGCCGCAGACGTAATGATGCTGTAAAGAGGATGAAAATAACCATTTAAACTATCAGCGTGAACTATTTTAGGTATGACGCCTGTTTAGCCCATGAATTATTCATGAAACACTCTTTTGTCTCTCAGAATGTCCCCAGATTCAATGGACGATATATTTAAAGCGAATTTACTGTGCAATAAATACAATTTTGGTTACATGAATCTATGTTACTGGTCAGGCGTAACCGGGGGGCGGCCATGTTGTTTATTTCGCTGGTGGGGGCTGTAGGAGATGGAAGCCATTTTATTTCTACATGTTCTTGTTCAGGCTATATTCTTTTTTGGGATGGGGGAGTTGTAAAAAAACAAACAAAAAAAACTCCAAAAATTTTTCTAAATTTTTCTAAAAATTATACAAGTAGAACACAGGGACTGCTGAGAGTCACTGTATCCAACACGTACTGTGTGAAAAAGATAAGCAATTTTTGAAGACCGTTTGGCCACCTGAGGGCGCCGTTCCATTGGGACATCTGGCTAATATTTAATTATACCCAGTGATAAGGGGACGTTTCTCTGCAGATCACATTCAGTAACGTGTCTGGGTTTATTGAGGGCTGAGAAACACAATAATCCCCGTGTAGAAATAGGACATATTTCCCTTTGTGTATCCACTGGAATGATTGAATATTTATTTTCTATTTTGATGGTTTGATCCTGTCCAAATATTTTCGAAGGAATGAGCTTTAATTCAGCTCGACATGTCCCAACACAATCGGTTATTTCTACAAAACAATGCAGGAAAGTTACATAACTGTGTTCTGGGCTGGATCACAATAGAGATGATAAGAGATACGCCCTGCCCGATTCACATTATGGTGCCAGGTCCAGATCTGAACCGTCTTCATGAAACTCTACAATGTCCGTTAATAGGAGCTGGGAGGGATCTTTGCAGTAAAAGCGTTAAACGCAATGGATATACAGAATGCACACCTGCAGGCAGGTTATGTCAGCGGGGCTATATACTAGCACAGGGTTACAGGAATTCCTTTCAGAAAGAGTTACGCGTTTGTCTGTGGGCAAATTGTAATGTATCTCATTGTGTGACTAATTTGGGACGTTTCATTTATTTATTTTATTATGTTGCTATATTAGATGTCGATTGAGAGTGTTCATAATATTATAATGACTCACTGTCTATATAACGCCGGCATGTTATGCAACGCTGTACAGTGTAAACACTAACCCAGTGGTCTCCAACCTTAATTGGGGTGTGAGCTACTTTTGGAAAATAAAACCTCTGAAGGAGCTACCCCCTCCCGTGCGTGCATTCCTGCGAAAGTGGGTGTGGCCTCACAACTACAAGTTATTCCCCCCCCTCGTAGTGCCAGATACACAAATAATGCCCCTCAGCAGTGCCAGATATTCAAATAATGCCCCTCAGCAGTGCCAGATATTCAAATAATGCCCCTCAGCAGTGCCAGATGTTCAAATAATGCCCCTCAACAGTGCCAGATATTCAAATAATGCCTCCCAGCAGTGCCAGATACACAAATACTGCCTCCCAGCAGTGCCAGATACACAAATAATGCCCCCGCAGTGCCAGATACAATGCCCCCGCAGTGCCAGATACAATGCCCCCACCAGTGCCAGATACAATTCCCCCCGCAGTGCTATTTAAAATGCACCCCGCAGCTCCAGATACAATGCCCCCCCGCAGTGTCAGATACAATGCCCCCCCCCGCAGTGTCCAATACAGTGCCCCACACAGTGCTAACCCTTGCTGGCTTCTTCTACTGCCGCCGGTGCTGCTCCTCCTGTATGAGGGACGGAAGGGGAGGAGAGCGCAGTGCGCGCCTCTCCTGTGAAGTCCGGAGAGCGGCTGCGGTGAGAGTGACAGAGTCTCCGGCAGCGGCGGGCATTTAAAATATGGTGCCGGTAAGTGAGCCAATCAAAACTTGCGGTCCGGCAGCCAATCAGCTGCCGCCACGGCTGGTCCACGAGCTCTGATTGGCTGATGGCCGGCACCATATTAAAAATGAAGGGAGGAGGCGTGCCAGTGACTGCCCAAGCCCGTGCGCTCTGTGGGCTAACGAAAATACTACGGCAAGCTACCGGTAGCTCGCGAGCTACGGGTTGGAGATCACTGCATTAACCTATTAGAGCTTAAAGTCGGAGGGGCAGTTGTATCAAACCTTCTAAAAGTGGGGAAGTGGACAAGCGGAGAAGTTGCCCAAGTGCCAGAGGAGAGTTTTGTGCCGCCCCCTGAACACGTGACATGATGCAGAGGGGCCGCTGGCAACAGGAAACAAAGTACTGGCCGACACTTTGCAACAGCGCTCCTGGCTGCAGGGTGACATGGAACGGCGATGGTGCCGCACCCAGGGTCCTGCAGCCTGGAAGGCGACACCACTCACACACACCCCTCGTTATGGCTCCAAGTTGCCCATAGCAACCAACCAGCTTCTACTTATGACTTTTAGAGACTGTACTTGATAAATGCTAGCTAGAATTTGATTGATTAGTATGGGCAACTTGCAAAAGTTGGGCAAAAACATACTGGTAGGTGAATATTATTGATTGCGTGTGTGTGCGTGCATACGTTTTATGGAATTTAGGGGCAAATGTATTAAACGTACGCACACACCCACACACAATCAATAATATTGACCTAGCAGTATGTTTTTGGCGTGTGGCAGGGAATCAGAGCATGTGGAGGACAGTCATACAAACCCGGAGAGGACATATAAACTCTGCACAGATAAGGCCCAATACTCAACTCGTTATAGGCCTTACTTGCCATTATGTTAATTTCTTCAGGGTAATTTATATGGCCATGTTCTGGGCTGCCGGGAGGGAACTTTGGCCCTGGTACGGCTGATACTTGCCTCCCAACACCCAGGGGGGGCAGAACCGGTCCAGAGATTTCTATTTGCTTGGGGGCCTGAGGGCTCCTATCATCTTCTCACTGTGGCGTACGCAGAGATATTTGGTGGGTCTCTGAAACCCCAGCATATAATTAATGCTACGCTGCTACTATGCTCACCTCGGCAACCAGGGACAAAGTGTTACTCTCCGCACCCTGCCAGAAACATCATGAAAAAGCTCGCCGTGGCGCTTCTCCGTACAGCTGCTGTACTTCAATTCATTTTAATGTTCCTCTTTAGCTATTATTTTTTTCCTTTATTGCTTCAGCCGACACACCCAGAATTGGATCTTGTTTTGCTGGTTGGAGGCTATGTTCTGAGTGGTGGTAATTGCTTTTATTCTGTTAACAATTTTGTACCTGAAACTTTTATTATTTTTTTACTAACCCTGGAAACCTTCCCAACAGACAGCTGAATTCACAATGTATATTAATCACCCTTACTGAATGATAGCAGCACTACCGAGGTGACAATTGCTAGGGGGGCTCTTGTTCCTTTTTTTTTCATCACGGTGGTTTGTGGGTTGCCTGTTACACAGGGCACATGCTCCTGGGGGTTCAGTATGAAACGCCGTCAGCTAGTATTCCGGGGGGACAGAAGACAGACACCGGGATCCGGATGGTGTGTATGCAGACAGGGGTGAGCTGGGGCTGTTATCCCCTGCCCCCTAAACCTCCCTTCCCACAGCCTAACCTTCCCGGAGGCGGCTAAACACCCCCCCAGCCCTCCCTAAACCTAAGCGTGGCGCCATACTTATATAGGTCGGAATTCCAACGTTGTTTCCTGACCATTTCGTAATTCCAGCAACGGCACTGTGAACGGTCTCTGTATTCCGTCATCCGGAACCCGACTGCCGGTAAATGAACTGCATCCCGCTCCAGGTTGTACTGTATATCTCTGGGAAGGAAGGGTACAGTGGGGGGGGGGGGGGGGGGCACCCTTTCCCAAGCTTTCCGTTATTTACGCATTACTTATTCCAGAACTGGGAAAATGTACTTGTTTATATATGGATAGAGGTCATTTTTAACTTTATACACAAGTGATTGTATGTAGCGTTGATTAGAACTTGAATCAAACAAACTCTGAATCTACTTGCTGAAGCATTTTTAAGTAAATGGGGAACTGAACAGCCCCAATGGGTGATACTTCCAGGACGGTGCCAGCTAAATCTCATACGTAGCGTGCAGAATGACCCGTGTATGTATATATATCATCCATTTTTAGTAAACATAAATAACACGGCACATTTACATACACGGAGAATATTCTGCTGAGCGGCGGAGAGAGAATCGCATTCATTAAGCCTTGATCACTTTAGTCTGATTGTATAAGGGATATATTTAATACCAGCGCTGAAGCAATTAAAGAGAAGAGAATGGCCCTGTTCCGGTCACAGAATGACTACACCAAACGTTTGTGTTGGGCAAGTAATCGTCAAGGTCATTATCTTTACAGAGATAAGTCTGCTCAGGAAGACTTTAATGCGCTCGTAAAGGGAGAAATATGTGATTTTAATTGAATTCTCCAGGGCTGCCTTTAAATAGTCATCGCTTTTATCCTGCGCGTAGCTGAAGAGCGGCGCAGACACTTAGCCATTTCCAGTCACTATTGTTTCACAACAACAAACGTTACAAAGTGATATGCGAGGAGGCGGAAAACAGACAGGGCTCATTGTGACACATTGGGGAAAGTTGCGAGAATAAGAGATGCAAATTGCCGACACGTTTTATTCAAGTGTGGTAAAAACTTTACAATGATGGAAGGTAGAAAAGAATAGCAGCGCTTAAATGTATTATTAATTAAATGTGCTGCTAATGTATTAGTAAATGAATTATTAATGCAGTGCTTTGTTGAGTTGGTCCCATTATGTTTGATATGTATAGATTGGAACCGTAGAAAACAATTAGTTGTATGACTCTTTAAAAGATGTATTTTGTTACTGTAGCGGAATTACAAGGATGTGACAGATTAAAGGCAAAGTGTTACTTCTATCCATGTATTTCAGCCCGTGCTCAGGCGGACCCTGGGAGTACTGACATTTCCTGTGTGTGGCAAATCCCCCTATATGTTCCTGTATGCTGCAAATGGGGGGGTGTTGTATATAACAGGAACGGAGGTACTCCCAAGTGCCTAATGGAATGTACATCATAAATGTTTATAAAATGGACAGTGCCATGATGTAATATTCCCGCACCGATGCTGTCGCGTGAATCGAGAGTTTTCAACGCAAAACGAGATTATAGAGCGTAATAATGAATCGGTAGAATTTGGAATAATTCAGGTAGCAGATCACTATAAAGGGTGACCTGTGAATGACGGTTTCCGATACTTCAATGTGGGATTATGGGAGTGGAAGGGTTACACGGTGTACAGCTTCTAAATACTTGGCACAAGATCAGCTGACAAGTTGCAGCATTTTTTCCTCACATTTCTATCAGGTTCTTAGTTGCTTTGATGTGAAAGTTATTCTTCTAATTTCTGCAAGAATGGAGCACGTGTCAGGACGGCACCCCCTTCCCCCTTCCCCCTCCAAATTACAGTCATTTCTCATAACCAACCTGAGGAGGAAAACGGACGGGGCTAAGGCTGAGCACACCCTCAGATACTTTCCCCGACTGGCCATTGTGCCGACAGAGCTACCTACTCTGGTAAGCATATATACTTACTGATCGGCCGGCAGTATGTTGGTCCAGACATCACAGCTGTGTGTCGGCATCCTATGCAACCAGTGTATGAGTGGTCAGCCAGTCTCCCAAACACACAGACACATTGACTGTGCTGTCATGTCGACACAATAGGTCTGTGAACGTCCTGACATATCCGGTGTACACACCCGCCACCGATATACTGAACGGACTATATATACTGTAGACCAGTATAAGCCACCATTCATTTTATCGCTATAACTATCCAGTGACAATAAAGAATGTTTGCTGGTAAAGTGCACACTAGATTTTCAGGCCCAAGACCCTTAAGGAACAGGGGAATATTTATTTTGTGGACCAGATGCTACGGTCATAGGGAGATAATTCAGACCTGATCACTAGGCTGCGTTTTTGTACAGCCTGCGATCAGGTCCATACTGCGCACGCGTATGCACCGCAATGCGCAGGCGCGTCACACAGGTACAAAGCGGATCACTGCTCAGCGATGGCTTTGTGCGAAGAATGCATTCGCACAGGCGATTGCAAGGAGATTTACAGGAAGAGGGCGTTCGTGGGTGTCAACTGACCGTTTTCAGGGAGTGGTTGGAAAAACGCAGGCGTGTCTAAGCGTTTGCAGGGAGGGTTCCTGACGTAAATTCCGGTCCCGGACAGGCTGAAGTGATCGCAGCGGCTGAGTAAGTCCTGGGCTGCGCAGAGACTGCAAAAGATCTGTTTGTACATCTCTGCTACACATGCGTTCACACACTTGCACAGCTAAAATACACTCCCCCTGTAGACGGCGACTATCTGATCGCAGCAATGCAAAAATCGCCTCCTAGCGATCAGGTCTGCATTAGGGCCATAGCTATTTAGTAATCTGGAGACACAGTGTGACAGTCCCCACTTTGTATTATTCCAAAAGACTTTTAAAACTTTAATTTAGAAATGATTATATTAGGATTTTTTATTGAGGAATTACAGATGGGAAGCATTCTGGACACTGAGCCGGGAATTACTGTAAATCCGGATTCGTCAGACGCCAGAAGAGTATAAACCAGGATTAGTTTGAAATGTATTGATTTAGTTACTGTAATCAAAACTCCAGGCTGAATGAGCTGAATTGATCCAATTAATCCGTAAACGTGTCACACATTTTGCACGTGGAAATGTATTGCACCAGGGTGTCACATACACACTCAGTGTGCTCGGCTGTTGCACAGCATGAATGTGGCCCCAAATCTATGACAAATTTGTCATCTTGACAACATTTATGCTTTTTCCTCGTACCGCAACATAACCGTTTGCAAATGGGCCTCAATCGCTCAGGCAGACTTCTCTGCTAATTAGCGCTCAGGCCTACCAGCCGCACCCACCTACACACACACCGATCAAGTAAATAGCACTAATTGTCTTGTTACAATGGCACCTGTCATATATAGAAACATAGAATGTGACGGCAGATAAGAACCACTTGGCCCATCTAGTTTTCCCCCTTTTTTTATCCTTTAGGTAATCTCAACTTTTTTTGATCCTTGGTTCTTTATAAGGATATTCATATGCCTATCCCAAGCATGTTTAAATTGCTCTACTGTCTTAGCCTCTACCACCTCTTTAGCAGTCTGCGATATGTGAGACAGTGTCAAACATCTTACTAAGGTCTAGATATGCTACATCTACGGTCTCACCTTGATCTATTATTTTAGTTACAGAGTCAAAAAGTTAAGATTTGTTTGGCATGATCTCCTCCCAGTAAATCCATGTTGTTTGGGATTCTGTAAATTGTTTGATATTAAATATTCCACTAATTTTTATTTTAACAGTGTTTCCATTACTTTTCCTACTATTGATGTAAGGCTTACTGGTCTATAGTTACTCGCTTCTTCTTTGCTTCCACTTTTGTGCAGTGGAACTACATTCACTCATTTCCAGTCCTGTGGAATTGCACCTGTAGCTAGTGACTGGTTGAATAATTATGTTAATGGTGCTTCCATCACCATTAATAGGGTGGAGTATATTTGGCAGCAAGTGAACAGTCAGATCTTGAAGTTGATGTGTTGGAATCAGAAAAAAATGGGCAAGTCTAAGGATCCTAGTGACATTGACAAGGGCTAATTTGTGCTGGCTAGAGGACAGGTCAGCGCATGCTCAAATCAGCAGGTCCTTTTGGGTGTTCCTGGTATGTGTTGGTTAACAACTACCAAAAGTGGCCCAGGGAAGGACACCCAGTGAACTGGCAGGAGAGTCATGGACACCCAGAGCTCACTGATGTGCATGGGGAGCAAAGGCTAGCCTGTGGGTCTGACCCCACGGAAGAGCTATTGTACCACAGATTGTTGAAACAGCTATGCTGTATATGATAGAAAGGTGACAAAACACACAGTGCATTGCAGCTTGCTGCATATGGGGCTGTGTAGCTGCAGACCGGTCCCAGTACCCTTTCTGAAAGCACTACAAAGGGCACATGAGCGTAAGAACTGGACCATGGGGCAACGGAAGAAGGTAGCCTGGTCTGATGAATTATGTTTTCTTTTACATCATGTGGACGTCTGGGTGTGTGTGTCATTTACATGGGGAAGAGATGGCACCAGGGAAAAAGGGAAGAAGGCAAGCTGGCAGAGGCAGTGTGATGCTCTGGGCAATGTTTTGCTGGCAAACCCTGGGTTCCTAGCATTCATGTAGAAGTTAATTTGACATGTACCACCTACCTAAACATTGTTGCAGACCAAGTACAACCTTCATGGCAGCAGTATTCCCTGATTGCAGTGGCCTTTTTCAGCAGGATAATGCACCCTGCCACACTGCAAACATTGTTCAGGAATAGTTTTGAGGAACATGACAAAGAGTTCAAAATGTTGATTTGGCCTCCGAATTCGCCATATCTCAATCCAATTGAGCATCTGTGGGATGTGCTAGAAAAATGAGTCTGAGCTATGGAGGCCCCACCTAACAACTTATAGGATCTTAAAGGATCTGCTGTTAACAACTTGATGCCAGATACTACAAGACACCTTCAGAGCTGTTTGGACAGTACAAGAGGACCTACACAATATTAGGCAGGTGGTATTAATATTATGGCTGATTGGTGTGTGTGTGTGTGTGTGTGTGTGTGTGTGTGTGTGTGTGTGTCCTACACACAGACATATACATTTGTTGGTACCCTTGCAGCTCATTGAAACAATTCTTCATTCCTCCTGAAAAGTGATGAAATTAACAGCAATTGTTATGTATCCAGAATGCCTTTGCATTTTCATAAAATAAAGAAGAGAAACTATAAAAGCAGACACATTGCCTATAAAATGGCCTGGACAAATTTGTTGGTATCCCTTAAAAAAGATAAATTAATTGCTTTCTTGAATTAGCATCACATGACTTTAATCTTCTAATCAGTCATTCAGACTATTTAAACGGAGAAAAGTAGTCACACTTCTGTTTGGTATCAGTGTGCGCACCACACTGAACATGGGCTAGAGAAAGAGAAGGAGAGAGTTGTCTGGGGAGATCAGAAAGAAAATTATAGTGAAGCACATTCAAGGTAAAGGCTATAAGACCATGGGGGTAATTCCAAGTTGATTGCAGCAGGAATATTGTTAGCAGTTGGGCAAAACCATGTGCACTGCAGGGGAGGCAGATTTAACATGTGCAGAGAGAGTTCGATTTGGGTGTGGTGTGTTCAATCTGCAATCTAATTTGCAGTGTAAAAATAAAGCAGCCAGTATTTACCCTGCACAGAAACAAAATAACCCACCCAAATCTAACTCTCTCTGCACATGTTATATCTGCCTCCCCTGCAGTGCACATGGTTTTACCCAACTGCTAACAAAATTCCTGCTGCGATCAACTTGGAATTACCCCCATGGTTTTATAGCCTTTACCTTGAATGGAATTACCCCCCATGTCCAAGCAGCTTGATGTTTCTGTGACTACAGTTGCAAATATTAAGAAGTTTAAACTCCACCTAACTGTAGCCAAACCTCTCTGGACATGGCCGTAAAAGGAAAATTGACCCCAGATTAAACATTGGGATAGTGAGAATGGTAAAAAAAAAAAAAAACCAGTGGAAAACTTCCAAAGAGATACAAACTAATCTCCAAGGTTAATTTACGGCAGTGTCTGATCTCACCATCAATGCTTTTTGAGTGACAGTGGGTTCCAAGGAAGAAGAACCAGGAGGACTACACTTTTGAAAAAAACAAACATAAAAAATCCAAAGTGGAATTTTCTAAAGTGCATATTGACACAATGCTTCTGGGGAGAAGTGTCCTTTGGACAAATAAGTCAAAATTGAAGCTTTTGCCAAGTCAGATTAGCTTTACGGTCACAGATGAAATAATTAAGCTGTTAAAGAAAAGAATACCATACGAACTGGATAGTGGCCCAAAACACATGGCCACAGGCACCCAAGAATGTTTAGGAACGGACTGTTCTGAAGTTGCCTTCTATAAGCCCTGATCTGAATCCTATGGAAAGAGCTGAAACATGCAGTCTGGAGAAGGCACCATCACACCTGAGCCCTCAGGAAGAGCGCTCCAAACTACCTGCCAAGGGGTACAGAAGTCTCACTGAGAGCTACAGAAATCACATGAGTGCAGTAATTGCCTCTAAAGATTGTGCAACAAAATACTAGGTTAAGGGTCCATCATTTTTGTAAATATATATATATACGGATGTGTGTATGTATATATGTTCCAACATAACTCAGGAATGCCTGGAGCAATTTACTCCAAACTTGGTACACATGACTCACAATCTGGTAAAATGTGGCTGTAAGACACCCCTAGAGGTAGGAAGGGGGTGAGATGTAAAAATCCATCGTTTTCAGGCATAACTCTGGAATGCCTGGAGCAATTTACACCAAACTTGGTACACATACCACTTACAATATAAAAAAAAAATACTGTGGGGGTAAGACACCTCTAGCACCCCTAGGGGTGGGGGTGGGAAGGGGGTGACATGTAAAAATCCATCGTTTTTGGGGTCGCTGAGATGTATAGTGACACTCTCGATTCCTTTAAGTCCAAGTTCAGCCCCATCAGCATGGTGGCTGAGAAGGAAAATTACTGTGGGGGTAAGACACCCCTAGGGGTGGGAAGGGGGTGACATGTAAAAATCCATAGTGTTCGGGGTCGCGGAGATGAATAGTTACACTCCCGATGCCGTTTTCCCTGTGCACCTGCTGGGTGACCTGGAACATGTGACCTGGGTGGTCTGGAAACTGTGACAGTTATTTGCAGCCCCCCACTCAGCAGTTATTTTTTTAAATTTGACTCCTGAGGGTGGAAAAAAAAAGGGGTAAAATGTTCCACCCAGCAAACCTTCGCCCCATCAGCTAGTTTAAAATATTCTGTTGAATAAAAACTGTAATAAGGCTGATTTTCATTAAATATGGAATAAACAATGCTGGATGCAAATTTATTCTGTCACTTTCAGTTTATTTCAGTAAAAAAAAAATGGGTTCCTCTTTTTTACTAACACGACTATCTCTCTCTATATATAAAAATGGTGACTATAGATGGATACTAGTAAAAAAAAATCATATTTTTAGGCAAATGATCTGAAACACTTTGCTTTCTATAAACGTGTACGGACATCGTTCAGGCCCTCAAATGTCAGTGACACATTGGCTGCTAATTATCCTGTATCCGTGGTAATGTGAACGGGCATCTCGCCACCGTCAGTAGCAAAGATTAATACTTTTATAACAGTGTTTCTTGTTGAGGGTTTAAACAATTCCACGTTTCTCCAGAAAGTGACAATATCTCGTCATGTCATTGTTATATCAGCATTCATTAGCAGGAAACGTCTGCCGCAATGTCGGAAGGAATATCCCGGCAATTTACATATTCACTTATTTATCAATTTGCAGCTTTAGAATGTCTCTACATCTGTCGGGCCGCAGTGTGTGTTTATTCTCAACCTCTGCATTTATCCCAATTAAACTTTGACTTTCCTGCGAGTTGTGTGTTAATCCAGGTGATTGTATCCTCCAATTAGAAGGGTAACGGGGACTCTCATCCTGTCTGCCAGGAATAAAATGATAGTTTGGAAGAATACTCCGGCAATTTACTGTAACACGATGTATCCGATAAAACAGATTCTGTTATTATTTGGCACAACATAATTTAATATTTATAGAAGATGTCGGATTCCTGCTCATGAATAAAACAGTCTCTTTTGTGCTGATATTCTCATTTCAATTCAGCCTTGATCATTTCAGGACAACCGACCTGGTTTTGCTTTTAAAATTGCCGTTTTAAATCTACGGGCTAATTCGGAGTCGCGCCAATGTCTGCACCTCACAGGCTATGTGGGAAATTCCTTGCTAAGCAATATGCTGCACGCCGTAAGTGGCACTGCCGACATTGCACGTTTTCCTGCGCATAACTACGGGATGTGCGGCGAAACTTGCAGTGGGATGATTTCCGTTCCCCGGAACATGGTAAAGGTGGGCGTGCTGTATCACACAGGTTCCGCGCTCCGTCTTTACATGTAGTGAGGACTTACATTGTACAATGTTGTCGCTCTTCCCTTGTATTATGATGAAATGGGTCTACACAGTGTAATTAAACAGATTAAATAAATAATATATATATATAAAACAATATCCTTATCTTGCGCACAGAAAAAACAAAACACTACAGGAGAGACCTCTGTTGTAAGGTCTCAAATAAACATAAAACAAACAGAATTCCTAAGTGCGCTATATTCCTTGAATATTTATTCTTCAAATCTTCCGAACAGTGGACCCAATGGGTGCAGACTGTGGGTTGGAGAGTTCTTAAACAGATTATTCACACGGTATTCTGTAACCCGAAAATCACCCAGACTAAAGGCCAATTAGTACCAATTATTGGTTTATTGACACAATTTTTAACATACACAATAAAAATGTTGTACAAAATTAAAATTGGTATATCAGTGAGAGAAGTCCAGATCGTGTAGATGGCGAATTAGATCCTCCCTCACCTTCACAAGGTGTGAGCTCAAAAGGGAGAATCTTCACAATCTGGATTGGTAACTCATAGCTGACAGACTAGACGCGCTTCATCTTAACGACTTCATCAGGGCTAATTCACAAAAAATGGCGGCACCACTCTGTGGGTGTGGTGTACACCCACAAGTGGGAACAGCCCCTGTGAGATGGGATTCCGGCTGTCGGTATTGTCAGCAATTGGGATTCCGGCGTCTGTATCCTTACCGCCGGGATACTGACTGCCGGCAGATTAACTGCTTCCCAAAACAATATGGTCAAAATAAAATGGTCAAGAAATGTTCACCAGCCCCGAACACTGTCTGTAAAATCTTTTTCACAGTAGCAGTCCCCACATTTAAAGACCTGGCCCTGGAAAATGCTGTTCTTGTGTTCAGCGTTAAGCATCTGGCCAGTAATGAAACACTTTACATACCTTGGAAATTATTTTATAATGACGGACACCAAAGAATGAATCACTATATATCTGTCAGGAATGGTCTGCGATTCCGTAGTGGAGTCACAACCTGTGTATTATGATAAGCACCACCAGTAGAAGAGGATTTACAGTCCCTAATGAAACATGATTACATCTTCATCCATTTCCTACAAGAATAGTCCCTTTATTACACCTCTGCCCAGGACAGGGAGCTTCCTGCGGCCGGTATGTGGGCCTAGAACACGGGTGTGGTTCATCAAATCGACAGTATCTAGGTCAACAATGTTTAGGTCGACCACTATAGGTCGACAGTCACTAGGTCGACATGGATGGAAGGTCGACAGGGTTTCTATGTCGACATGTGCTAGGTCGACAGGTCTAAAGGTCAACATGAGTTTTTTTGGGTTTTTTTGGTGTCGTTTTCTTCGTAGAGTGACCGGGATCCCAAATTAGTGCACCGCGTCCCCTCGCTTCGCTCGCCATGCTTCGGGCATGGTGCCTTCGCTCCGCTACCGCTTCGCTCGGCACAGATTACCGTTCCAATCGTAGTCCACGTGGATCGTTAAGTATGAAAAAATTTAAAAAAAGAAATTTTTTTTTGAAAAACTCATGTCGACCTTTAGACTTGTCGACCTAGCACATGTCGACCTAGAAACCCTGTCGACCTTCCATCCATGTCAACCTAGTGACTGTCGACCTATAGTGGTCGACCTAAACATTGTCGACCTAGATACTGTCGATCTTCAGACCAGATCCCCTAGAACACATGGTGGAATATGAGGCAGCAACAGACGCACCTTCTAGATAACTTGTCACAAACCAGAACTGGAAGTGACGAGACCCTGGAAGGTGTTACTATAATGCAGCTCATCGCAAGCAACTTTTCTGTCTCCAATTCGTTAAGTACATCTCTCTGTTTTTTTTATTATTCCCTTAAGCTAATTATGGGTGAGTATTTCTGCAGAAAACAATGAATCTGCTCAGCAGAAAGGTTAGAAGAAGAATGTTAGAGGGTATCAGGGAGAGCAGTGAGGGCGCCACATGTAAATGAGGAGTCGCCGAGAATGTCTGAAGCAGCTGCAGCGGGAGGACACTTAATAATCAATTATCCACCAATTCAGTTCATATTACAAGGTTGGTTTTCACTAAGCTCCTAAATAGATCTCCATGCAAACAGCGATGATGACAGACACAGAATACAGTAAATCAGATTATACTGCCCATCTTCTCTGGACGATAACCTAGAACACTAGTAGAACATGGTTACTATGCCTATGTCTGCTGTCTATAATGCGTTAGATTGATTCTATCCATTTGGGCCCATTTATACAATGCTGTTTTCCCCTGAGCTCAGAGAACAATCGCTCCACCCACATTTACAGAGCCCCGCCCACAGTTAAAGAGCTCATCATGGCAGCTCCCAACCTGTAAGATAGTCTGGTTATCTATCGCCTCTTAGGATGGAGGGGGTGATAGATATTGACATATTTTATGTTTCGCTATTGTTACATGGATCCTGGCCGCCGGAATACCATACCCAACCCGCACTAAGCACTGTCCTATTAGCCGGGTCAGTACAGTCTATGAGGTCTATTTACTTAGCCTTAGGGGGAGATGTACTAAGCAGTGAAAAGAGTGGAGAAGTGAGCCAGTGGAGAAGTTGCCCATGGCAACCAATCAACTGCTCTGTATCATTTTATAATATGCAAATTATAAATGTTACTTCAATGCTGATTGGTTGCCATGGGCAACTTCTCCACTGGCTCACTTCTCCACTCTTTTCACTGCTTAGTACATCTCCCCATTAGAGAGAGATAAAGTGGACGGAGATAAAGTACCAGTCAGTCAGCTCCTAACTGCCATATTACAGGTTGTGTTTGAAAAAAAAATGACAGACAGCAGCTGATTGGCTTGTACTTTATCGCCGTCCGCTTTATCTCTCTGAAAGGCTTAGTACATAGCCCCCCGCCCCCCCCCCCCCCCCCCCACATACTTTATGTGCAGCTACAGAGGCTGCAGGATCATGTGACCCTGATTCCTTCCTGTACTGAGATCCTGTATAACCACGAGTAGGACCTTCGCTGGAGATCCGCACTGTGAGTATCTGTATAATTAGGTGGCATGCCTCTTGTTAGCTGCCTCAGTGAGCTCCAATAGAAATGACCTAATAATAAAAGCAAGACGTGATCATTTACTTCATTTTCTAATATCTGGACAAGAAATGAGCGTTTTATATTTGTCCATCTCACTGCTGCAGCTGCACTGTCTGGGGCAGGGGTCAGTCCGGCCGCGCGTATCTGACAGAAACTCCCACAATACAGAGCAAGCTGCACTTCTCATCACTTACCTGGTTTATAGGTTAGTCCTGGGGGGAAGAGGAATCCCTGCTGGGCCGCAGCTGCTGCCAACGCCCGCTGGTCGTGTGGAAAGATTGGGATCATGAGAGGAGGCATGTGACCTTGGACCTGCTGAACACAAGACTCTGATCAGACAATGCACAAATCCATCCTGGCAGATATTACTTCACAGATCACGCTCCCCGGGCTGCCCAGTCCACATAACATCTTACACATCACACTCCCTGAGCCCCCCAGATCTTCCCGGCCACGTTATACCCCACAGATCACACTCCCTGAGCCCCACAGATCCTCGTGGCTACGTTACACCCCACAGATCACACTGCCTGAGCCCCACAGATCCTCCCGGCCACGTTATACCCCACAGATCACACTCCCTGAGCCCCACAGATCCTCGTGGCTACGTTACACCCCACAGATCACACTGCCTGAGCCCCACAGATCCTCCCGGCCACGTTATACCCCACAGATCACACTCCCTGAGCCCCACAGATCCTCGTGGCTACGTTACACCCCACAGATCACACTGCCTGAGCCCCACAGATCCTCCCGGCCATGTTACACCTCACAGATCACACTCCCCGAGCCCCACAGATCCTCCCGGCCACGTTATACCCCACAGATCACACTCCCTGAGCCCCACAGATCCTCGTGGCTACGTTACACCCCACAGATCACACTGCCTGAGCCCCACAGATCCTCCCGGCCATGTTACACCTCACAGATCACACTCCCCGAGCCCCCAGACCCTCCTGGCCACATTATACCCCACAGATCACACTCCCCGAGCCCCCAGACCCTCCTGGCCACGTTATACCTCACAGATCACACTCCCCGAGCCACCAGACCCTCTTGGCCACATTACACCCCACAAATCACACTCCCAGAGCCCCCAGACCCTCCTGGCCACATTACACCTCACAGATCACACTCCCCGAGCCCCCAGACCCTCCTGGCCACGTTATACCCCACAGATCACACTGCCCGAGCCCCAAAGTCCCTACCGGCCACATTACACCTCACAGATCACACTCCACAGACCCTCCTGGCCACATTACATCTCACAGATCACACTCCACGAGCCCCCAGACCCTCCCGGCCACATTACACCTCACAGATCACACTCCTCGAGCCCCCAGACCCTCCCGGCCACATTACACCTCACAGATCACACTCCCCGAGCCCCCAGACCCTCCTGGCCACATTACACCTCACAGATCACACTCCTCGAGCCCCCAGACCCTTCCGGCCACATTACACCTCACAGATCACACTCCCCGAGCCCCCAGACCCTCCCGGCCACATTACACCTCACAGATCACACTCCTCGAGCCCCCAGACCCTCCCGGCCACATTACACCTCACAGATCACACTCCCCGAGCCCCCAGACCCTCCTGGCCACATTACACCTCACAGATCACACTCCTCGAGCCCCCAGACCCTCCCGGCCACATTACACCTCACAGATCACACTCCCCGAGCCCCCAGACCCTCCCGGCCACATTACACATCACAGATCACACTCCTCGAGCCCCCAGACCCTCCCGGCCACATTACACCTCACAGATCACACTCCCCGAGCCCCCAGACCCTCCTGGCCACATTACACCTCACAGATCACACTCCTCGAGCCCCCAGACCCTCCCGGCCACATTACACCTCACAGATCACACTCCCCGAGCCCCCAGACCCTCCTGGCCACATTACACCTCACAGATCACACTCCTCGAGCCCCCAGACCCTCCCGGCCACATTACACCTCACAGATCACACTCCCCGAGCCCCCAGACCCTCCCGGCCACATTACACCTCACAGATCACACTCCTCGAGCCCCCAGACCCTCCCGGCCACATTACACCTCACAGATCACACTCCCCGAGCCCCCAGACCCTCCTGGCCACATTACACCTCACAGATCACACTCCTCGAGCCCCCAGACCCTCCCGGCCACATTACACCTCACAGATCACACTCCTCGAGCCCCCAGACCCTCCCGGCCATGTCACACCTCACAGATCACACTCCACAGACCCTCCTGGCCACATTACACCTCACAGATCACACTCACCGAGCCCCCAGACCCTCCCGGCCATGTCACACCTCACAGATCACACTCCACAGACCCTCCTGGCCACATTACATCTCAGAGATCACACTCCCCGAGCCCCCAGACCCTCCCGGCCACATTACACCTCACAGATCACACTCCTCGAGCCCCCAGACCCTCCCGGCCACATTACACCTCACAGATCACACTCCTCGAGCCCCCAGACCCTCCCGGCCACATTACACCTCACAGATCACACTGCCTGAGCCCCTTCCGGCCACATTACACCTCACAGATCACACTCCGTCCAGAGAAAAAATAAAACAATGTTTACAGTCATTAGCAAAGGATATTATTAAACAATCCGCTTGTGATTGGGCACATGCCATACAGATAGGAACACACAAGCCATACAACTCTGTATTCAGACGTTTCCTTTGCTCAATTCAGTTCCAAAAAGTCCAATGAAATGTTATAGCTGATAGGTGGGTCACTAGCACCTGCATTGGCATTACCGAGGGCGATGAGATGCAATGAACTAAGACACAGCAAATTCACTTATCTCTACCTGCAACTACTGCCACCTGGTGGATCCAGGAAACTACATCCTGGAAGTGATGTAATAATGCAGGACGAGTGGGAAGATATTCTCTTCACGGTCTGATGTCACTATCTCTCTCTCATATATATATATATATATACATACATACACACATACATACACACATACATATATACAGCAGACAGACACATAACAGAGAATCTCCTCGTTCCAAGCACAATTCACAGCATTGTTCAGCATCCCCCCCCCCCCCTTCTCAGATGATCACCGTCAGATATTTACATTACAATTTTTTTTTATCCCTATTTTTTATTATTCATAATCAGAACCAATTCTCCAACTGGCGCATTATACAAAACATTTTACATTCCGAAGCATCAACCCAGAATATTAAACGCTCTGCGATAACTCGGACGCCACAAGATTTACAGTAAAACTGCGACATCATTACATGAAATAAAACTAATTCCTTCCTCCATTACCGGCTGCTGCCTCTCCACCACACTTTATGACTTGATGCGCTACAATATTCGCCAGAAATGACTGAACTGTGTACGTCAAGAATACCAATACTTCAATAAGAATAAAAGCAAAAGAGAGACAAACAGCAGCTGTCAAAGCTGGCAGCCATTTTATTACGGCCTGTAAACGTAATGAAGACGAGAGACGTTGTAGCCTGTCTGCTCAGTCGCTGATAGGATGAGAGCTGAAGGAATTAGCTGATGAACAGCTCGAAATAAAAACGCTTCTCTTACGGAGGGTGACAAAGGCATCCTGCGTCCTGGAGATATGGAGATAATATAATAGAGGGAAATGCAAAATGATGGAACAAACAGGATGAACAATAAAGTGGAAAGTTGGGACTAAACTGGAACAGGGTTTGTACACTTACTACCAGTGGAGGTCCCATGTTTTCGCAGAGTCCCGTCCTATGGGCTTAATTCAGATCTGATCGCAGCAGCAAATTTGTTAGCAAATGGGCAAAACCATGTGCACTGCAGGGGGGGCAGATGTAACATGTGCAGAGAGAGTTAGATTCGGGTGAGGTGTATTCAAACTGAAATCTAAAAATTGCAGTGTAAAAATAAAGCAGCCAGAATTTACCCTGCACAGAAACAATATAACCCACCCAAATCTAACTCTCCCTGCACATGTTTCATCTGCCCCCCCCCCCCTTGCAGTGCACATGGTTTTGCCCATTAGCCAACAAATTTGCTGCTGCGATCAGATCTGAATTGTCCCCTATATCCGAATTTCGGGTTTTGGATTGCATAAATGACATATTGGGTATTTATAGCCATTTTCATGAAATCCAGAACCCAAGGTACTGTTTTTAAATCCAAATTCCAAAACACGAAATTCGGCGCACATCTCTAGTTGTCCTATGTATTCTCCACCATTAATCTATAAATGTAATGAAACAATTGATTTTAAATATATATATTTTTGTAATTAGTAATGAATACTTGAGGTTCTGAATCACCCTGAGAGAAATTTGTTGTCAGGTCTGTAGTCATGGCTACTCCCAGTGACTTGTACATAGATTTCGTTTTAGAACTCCCAGGATGCTTGTGGTATGGCGGATGGAAAGTCTACCTATCACAAGTAAATGACATATATCATATAGTTGCTAGCTGCTAACACAGGAAGCCATGCTCTGATCCCATACCTCCCAACTGTCCCGATTTTGGCAGGACAGTCCCGTCTTTTACGGTTCATGCCCCCATAATGATGAAAACGGAGGCGTGGCTTGCGATCGTGCCACTTGCTGCGAGGCCACGCCCCCTTGCCGACCACTTGCTGTGAGGCCACGCCCCCTTGCCGACAGGCCACATCCCCTAATTTTGGACGTGCGATAACGTCCCTCCCTGGCCAGGACCAAAGTTGGGAGGTATGTAATCCTATTGAGTGTAAGCTGGCGAGCAAGGCCCTCATACCTCTCTGTCTTCCAGGTTATTACCCAGTCTTGTTTTATTACTGTTTGGTTCCCAATTATAAAGTGCAGCGGAATATGCTGGTGTTACAATAAACTGGATATAGCCATATGACGTTTTAGTCCTAGTCTGTTTGTGACATATGGGATAGTGACAACCAGAAGCTCAGTCATTTCTATACATTAATCCCATTCATGTCACACTTTATGTCCCGCGGGAGCTGCTGGGGGACACCTGACACGCGTCTGACTTGTAGATTTGTGTTTCTCATCTCACGGGGGGTAATACATGACTGAGCTGAAAGATGATGAACATTCTAAAACTGAATGTATTGTCACTTATACCCCTTTCACACCGCACAAATAACCCGGTATCAGTGTGCGGTGTGAAAGCGCCATGTCGGATTTCCCAGGTCACCTGACCCGGTAATTCAACCAGGGTTATAAGCAGTGTTATTCCCGAGTTGAATACCGGGTCAGTGCCTCTGTAAACGGGCTCCCGGGTTGAGACGATCCGGGACCCCGTTTACAAGATAGGGAGAGGCGGCGCTGAGATGAGCTCATCTCCCAGCACCGCCTCCGCTGCCGGCTCCGCCCCCCCCGCCCCCCGCTATGGCAACCGGCCCGGCAATATGCCAGGTCTGGAAGCCAGCAGAAAGAGGTAGTAGAGTCTCCAATGCCAGATCCCACCGGGAAGGGCCCGTTTCTAATTCCCGGGTGGGATCCGGCATTAGAGATGTGAAAGGGGTATTATTGGAAATCCCAACACATTGGGATATTTTATTTCTTCTGCTTCCAAAAACCTGGAATGTTAAAGAGAAGTGGGAACTCTTCAATGTGAGTTACAGCGGCAAAACAAAGACGCCTGACGCTAGCAGATTTGCAAGGGACCCGTCCGCTCACTCGCACCGCCATCTGCAGCTGTATGGCGTCCTGAGGCTAGGGGTAGGAGGACACAGCAGACTATCTCAGTATAGAATATTGCAGAATATCACAGCATGGAACATAATATTGATGTAGAGTGTAATGTATCACAGTATATAACAGAATATCACCTTATAATGTAATATATAATCGTATATTGTAGTATGTAGAAGAATATCTCAGTGTACGGTAAAATCTATCATAGTATACAGCAGTATATGCTGGAAAGACAATAAGTGATTTAATAGGAATTAAATTCTGCTCTTATCTTGAGCACGGTACGAAACCTAAACGAACACTGGGGTGGGAAGTTTGTTTCATTTTATTTTATTTTTTAATAAAACAGGGAAAAAGAACCTTCCGTTCTCTTCCTCCGCGGTGACCGGCAGACCGGCCACACATCCATCCGAATCCATGTCCCATTCCTGGCCGGCGAGCCAGCACAGCGACTGCACTGTGCGCTCCAGCTCGCGGCTTCGTTGACCAAACAAGCCGATCTCTTGGGGACATCTTAAGATACAGGTTAATAAAGGGTCACCTAGAAATAAACACGTTACAGTATTTTCCTGAATTCATTTCTCCAGAAAATGAAAGTATTATAAGAAGGTCTTTGTGCAATGACTGGCGCGCTGTTCAGCCATGACGGAGACTTGCTAGAAGCAGCGATTTCTTGTTTAGCTGAGGCAGACAAGTTTCTTACAGACGTCTACAACATACTGTAACGCTGCGACACCCCAGTCACTATATTCTGAATTATCTTCTGTCAATCATCTTACATGCAAACTATCCTTCTTTCTACTTGTGGATATTCCACTGTTCTGATCCCTCGTCGGAGAGCAGATCCCCAATACCGGGGCAGCTTGTGTGTGTGTGTGTGTGTGTGTGTGTGTGTGTGTGTGTGTGTGTGTGTGTGTGTGTGTGTGTGTGAATGAAACAGTATTCCTCTAATAGTGGGCAATGGTCAGGCATCTGATTCTGTGTATTTGTCTTCATGAGTAAATATCGTACTGGAGATCCAGTGCCTGCAATCCTTACACCTATACAACTCTAACTAAACCTCAGTAAACACATGTAATTGTACTAGTAATCACTCATCTACCTGTCATTTACAGAGAGGAGCTGAAAGCTGTGGCTCTGCCCCATGTTCAAGTGTGTACAGTAATGTGTTGGAGCGTATACATGTTCGTGCTAATTCTGGGCCTACAACAATTTGCCCCAATCCGCTTCTATGATCCAGGTATAATGGGAGACATTGCAGTAGAATAACCCAAACCTCCATCAATGTGGCAGCAAATACATACACACACACACACACACGCGCACACGGGCCCTCATTCCGAGTTGATCGGTCGCAAGGCGAATTTAGCAGAGTTACACACGCTAAGCCGCCGCCTACTGGGAGTGAATCTTAGCTTCTTAAAATTGCGACCGATGTATTCGCAATATTGCGATTACTAACTACTTAGCAGTTTCAGAGTAGCTCCAGACTTACTCTGCCTGTGCGATCAGTTCAGTGCTTGTCGTTCCTGGTTGACGTCACAAACACACCCAGCGTTCGCCCAGGCACTCCCACCGTTTCACCGGCCACTCCTGCGTTTTTACCGGAAACGGTAGCGTTTTCAGCCACACGCCCCTGAAACGCCGTGTTTCCGCCCAGTAACACCCATTTCCTGTCAATCACATTACGATCGCCGGAGCGAGGAAAAAGCCGTGAGTAAAAATACTATCTTCATAGTAAAGTTACTTGGCGCAGTCGCAGTGCGAACTTTGCGCATGCGTACTAAGCGGATTTTCACTGCGATGCGATGAAAAAGAACGAGCGAACAACTCGGAATGAGGGCCACTATTACCATCTTAAACGACACACAGCGAGCTAAAAATACACATTCCAAAGAGGAACGTGTGAGGTATTGTACTATCTATCCTCACATGTTAGGGGTTGTCCGTTGCAAGCTGCCATATTTCTGTGTATGACTGTCCTACATTCATGTCATTAACTAATCAGTATTATCAGCAATTTACAATATAGCCGTCTTTGACCTAGTTACCTACAAACATATTACCTATAGACAGAAGAGCAGCCTCTAGGTATAATAAAGGAGATCTTGTATTAATTCCACGTTCAATATATAATTCTAAACTTTTTCAATAAAGTGGGTATTGCAAATGATATACGTGCGCACAATTACTCGCAGCGTGAGCCGACTCGTGGATAAATGACTCGAGCCCTTTCTATTTAAAATGCTGTTCACTGAATTGTGCCTAAAACAAGAGAATGTATTGTATATATTACATACAATTATATTCCCCTATGCAGACCTAGAGCAGACCATATCCGCCACTGTGTATGTATGTGTGTGTGTATATATATATATATATATATATATATATATATAATCTCAACGACTATATCTTTCCCCGCATATATCTTCTTTCTGGGCATGACAACACCCCAGTGATGTAATACCCAACCCACCCCATGATGTCACAACACACCACCCTGTCCACTAGGGTACACCCCTAAGAGATTGCATTGTGAGGGAATTATTACACACAGGAGGATCTGGGAGGAAGCAAAGGGGAAGAGGCAGCAACCAATGGCAACTGTCCTGAATAGTGAGCTCTATATGCAGACAGTAACATCACGGAAACTAAGGGGGTAATTCTGAGTTGATCGCAGCAGCAAATTTGTTAGCAGTTGGGCAAAACCATGTGCACTGCAGGTGGGGCAGATGTAACATGTGCAGAGAGAGTTAGATTTGGGTGGGTTATTTTGTTACTGTGCAGGGTAATTACTGGCTGCTTTATTTTTACACTGCAATTTAGATTTCAGTTTGAACACACCCCTCCCAAATCTAACTCTCTCTGCACATGTTACATCTGCCCCCCCCCCCCTGCAGTGCACATGGTTTTGCCCCACTACTAACAAATTTGCTGCTGCGATCAACTTTGAACTAGGCCCTAAGTCAAGTCCAATCACAAGAACATTTTTAGCCATTTTCTTTAAATTTACAATATATTAAAATTACATAGTAATCTATTTAGAAAAGGGGCCAAAAAAAATCATAAATATGACCAAATCTGCCATTTGCACTGGGTTTAAGGACTATCCCTACTTATCCCATGTTTAAGAAGGACAGTGGCCGTACCTGTCTGAGGATGGCGAAGAAAGAGTTTTTAAATTTTTTTTTTTCAACTATATATACTATAAAATAAGGCCCATCATTCATGGCCGCCTTATTGTGCGTACGCCGTACTCTGCGACAACACTACAACTGCTCAGCTCTACAGATCCTGCTGCTTTCAAAGACTCACTGTGGTTTTTTAGATTCTTACAAAGTTCGGCTGAATGCCCGGAAATTTTAATTGCTCGGATGTTCCTCAGGTCTGTGTGAAATGAGACAGCAGCAGATGCACCCGAAACACTTAGACTCTGTCTCCGCTGCTCTGTAAAAATAGGGTATTGTTGCTGAGACACTTCCCCCCCCCCCCCCCCTTCTCCTCTCCTCTGTGCTAAAATGTAGACGGTGTCAATTGTGCCATCTGCCCCAGAGCTTCATTAAACATACATGAACGGACTAACTGGCCTGTATCTTGTGGGGAACAGGTGCTATTGTTTATCCCAGAAGACTTGTACGAAGGATTTTACTTGCCGTACTTGAGAAGTGGCATCTGCAGCAGTCAGTCACTGGGAAGTTTGGCAGAGAACGTGATGTGCCAATATGCAAACGCTATGCCACTTGGGGAGACCCACATTTGTAATTTACCGCTTTGTACCATGTTTTCTCTACACCCTCCTATCTAGTATTATTTCTGATGTCCTTATTAAAGCCTAGCCCTCACTCTATAATGTGCCTTTATAACGAGAACTAGGTTAGAAGTACTCCTCAAACTCCAGGACATGATCAACTACTAATGTCTGACCAGCGAATCAGCTCCGCAACAGTGCGGTAACATCCATCCAATGAGGAATAAGCTTATAACGGGGTCTATATACTCTGCGGTTATATTCATGTGTCCATTATTATACTTCTCTCACGCTACCTAGAGCAGTGGTTCCCAAACTTTTTTGAATCATGGTGCTCGAGTATCAGAATTTATATCACAGCACGCCCTAGGATAAAAGTTTTTAATTGATCAAATCTGGGCTGGCACCAAAATACTCCCATCAACCGCCTATATCCCATAGAGTGTAAGCAGGCGAGCAGGATCCTCTAGCCTCTCGGTCTGTCATTCCCAAGTCTCGTTGTATAACTGTTTTGCTCCCAATTGTAAAGCGCTATGGAACATGGGCCCTTATTCCGAGTTGTTCGCTCGCAAGCTGCTTTTAGCAGCTTTGCACACGCTAAGCCGCCGCCTACTGGGAGTGAATCTTAGCTTATCAAAATTGCGAACGAAAGATTAGCAGAATTGCGAATAGACACTTCTTAGCAGTTTCTGAGTAGCTCCAGACTTACTCGGCATCTGCGATCAGTTCAGTCAGTTTCGTTCCTGGTTTGACGTCACAAACACTCCCAGTGTTCGGCCAGACACTCCTCCGTTTCTCCAGCCACTCCCGCGTTTTTCCCAGAAACGGTAGCGTTTTTTCGCACACACCCATAAAATGGCCAGTTTCCGCCCAGAAACACCCACTTCCTGTCAATCATATTACGATCACCAGAACGAAGAAAAAACCTCGTAATGCCGTGAGTAAAATACCTAACTGCATAGCAAATTTACTTGGCGCAGTCGCACTGCGCACATTGCGCATGCGCATTAGCGACTAATCGCTGCGTTGCGAGAAAAATATAACGAGCGAACAACTCGGAATGACCCCCATGGTGAAGATATATGAGCGAACGTTAATAAATATCTCTCCCATACAGTATACATTCAATGCTTGCCATACTTACAGTATCTGCATCCTATCTATCTGTATGGGATCTATACGTATCCTATTTATTTAAACTATATTAGTATCTATGCATTTCCTATGCATTTATCTCAGCACTCATCTAATATCTGTAATATCCATTGGATATCAATCTATCGCATACCATACCTGTTATATCAAGCTATTTATGCTGCAATGGATATAGGTGGTCATTCCAAGTTGATCGCTCGCTAGCTGCTTTTAGCAGCATTGCAAACGCTAGGCCGCCGCCCTCTGGGAGTGTATCTTAGCTTAGCAGAACTGCTCGAAAATCTTTTCATGCAATTTCTGAGCAGCTCCAGACCTACTCCTATCTTGTGATCACCTCATTCAGTTTAGTTCCTGCTTTGACGTCACAAATGCGCCCTGCGTTCGGCCAGCCACTCCCCCGATTCTCCAGGCACACCTGCGTTTTCAACTGACACGCCTGCGTTTTTTTAGCACACTCCCGGAAAACGCCAAGTTGCCACCCAGAAACACCCCTTTCCTGTCAATCACTCCCCGATCACTCGTGCGTCAGAAAAGCGCCGCTAGACCTCGTGTAAAATAGCAAAGTTTTGAGTGAAAGTACTTTGCGCGTGCGCACTGCGGCCCATGCGCATGCGCAGAAATGCCGATTTTAGCCTGATCGCTGTGCTGCGAAAATCTGCAGCGAGCGATCAACTCGGAATGACCACCATAGTGTGCTACCCTAAGGAGAATTTATATTACAGATTCCGACGGAAGCGACTTGTTTACGGGTGTCCACAAACGTTGTCTTCCAAAAATCCCCTTGTCTGGCTATCAGAAGTCGGCGTTTATCTCATCACAGCGGTGCTGGGAAACTGCGTGATACACTCAGGGCTGATGGAGAGATAACGGTACTTATCAGCCATCTCTGCACTGTATACACGTACTGTGGATTGTCTCTGTGGCTTCTTAGTTATCACCTCTGACTACAATCTAGTGACAAATGCCTAAATATGACAGCCGGCAGCCACAAGCATCTGAATGTATTTTTACCACAACACTGTATGTAGGAGTTCTGCCAGCTTCCTGTCCTTGGCCGAGCCCACTTGCCCCTTCTCCAGAAACGTCCTGGCAATGATGGTGAGAGTGATAGGAGAGCTCACACCTCGTGCACCGCACGATACTGTACACAGCGGCCCCAGGCCCACTCTACAACCTTACATGGGCATCACAGGGGCATTTAAAAAGGAAAAAAACAAAGTATTTAGCTAGAAGTTTATTGATAGAAAACATAAGCAGAGCGGGGACTGGGATTATTAGAGACAGGTGCTATGTGGGAAACATTTACTAAAGTATTAAGACGTCATTTTTGCCCATTGATGTTTTATTGTCCACTTTTTCTGTGCAGGCCCCTTTATCACTGTCCCCAATGTGCGCACTGATGGTGAGACGCTGACATTGCAGCAGACGGGCAAGTCCACAGGCAGATGGGTCTCGCGGATCTCTGCAAACTGCTAGACCAGACAGCGCAGGAAGCCCTCCTGTAAATGTCGTCAAAGACTCACAAGCTGAGGGTTTAATCCAAAAGCATTGATGATTTGTAGTTTTTTTTTTTTTTCTGACAGCGATGGACGTGTGTCAGTGGTAATATAACGGTTAACATGTCTATGCCTCATTACCGCGCTCCTATCACAAAGCGGCCGCATGGCCATGGCGAGGTCGTAACACCCTCCCCTTCTCGCAGAGTCCCATAATGTGTGGACGTAAATGCCAGCAGTAGAGAGAAAAGTACCAACCAATCAGCTCCTGTCATTTTACAGGCGGCGCTTTACAAATGACAGAAGAGAACTGGACATATGAGCAACTTCCCCACTTTATCTTTTTCCAAGACTTGATAAATCTCCCGCTAAATCAGTTCCTGGTAGTGGAATCCGCACTATCTGACTGCGTCATGTGACCCAAGCAGATATTCTGTAACTCCTCCTTCCCTGAGCAGGTGAGCTCACACCTCCCACAGCAGGGTAAGGACTGCATCATGTGACCCAAGCAGATATTCTGTAACTCCTCCTTCCTTGAGCAGGTGAGCTCACACCTCCCACAGCAGGGTAAGGACTGCATCATGTGACCCAAGCAGATATTCTGTAACTCCTCCTTCCCTGAGCAGGTGAGCTCACACCTCCCACAGCAGGGTAAGGACTGCATCATGTGACCCAAGCAGATATTCTGTAACTCCTCCTTCCCTGAGCAGGTGAGCTCACACCTCCCACAGCAGGGTAAGGACTGCATCATGTGACCCAAGCAGATATTCTGTAACTCCTCCTTCCCTGAGCAGGTGAGCTCACACCTCTTACAGCAGGGTAAGGACTGCATCATGTGACCCAAGCAGATATTCTGTAACTCCTCCTTCCCTGAGCAGGTGAGCTCACACCTCCCACAGCAGGGTAAGGACTGCATCATGTGACCCAAGCAGATATTCTGTAACTCCTCCTTCCCTGAGCAGGTGAGCTCACACCTCCCACAGCAGGGTAAGGACTGCATCATGTGACCCAAGCAGATATTCTGTAACTCCTCCTTCCCTGAGCAGGTGAGCTCACACCTCTTACAGCAGGGTAAGGACTGCATCATGTGACCCAAGCAGATATTCTGTAACTCCTCCTTCCCTGAGCAGGTGAGCTCACACCTCCCACGGCAGGGTAAGGACTGCATCATGTGACCCAAGCAGATATTCCGTAACCCCCCCCATCCCCCTGTTCCTGACCAGGTGAGCTCACACCTCCCACAGCAGGGTAAGGACTGCATCATGTGACCCAAGCAGATATTCTGTAAGGACTTCATCAATGCACAGTGTTTTGTATCAATATCATCTGCTGTTATTTGGTGTCACAATTGTGGGGTTATCTACCCCCTGGGTGCAGAGTCATTATCACTAACGGGCCCGTAACAGATGTGGAAACACTAATTTCTGCATGTATTAAGCAACGGGTCCATTCATTATTGGGGCCGGCTAGTATTCAGCAAACTCAGAGCTTGCCCGCAGGAACAAGTGCCATCTGCAGATGCCGTGGATTCCCGGAGCCTCACTTCTTCCTACGTGAGATCCCTCCGTTGTGAGTTATCTGCGACTGTGCACATGTATGGTCACCATGGGGGTGGTAAGTAAAACACTACTACACCAGTTGCAAGTGTTACAGGTTGCTGGGAACGCTGAATTGTTCCGGTAACGGAGTATACTACCTGCCGCAACTTAATCATGGGGGGGGGGGGCACCTGAATAGCCCATCTGACAATATGAGGTTAATGGAGCAACGGCTGAAACTTTGCTGCAAATTCTATGAAAGCGTTTCCTCTTGTACCATCTATGAGGTAATAACAATATTGTCTGCTCACACGAGCGAACACGGGGCTACACCGTTACTCTATTACATATGACAAATGCTAACGAAGTGCGTTGCAATGTCTGCCCCAGCGGAGAGAGCCATTTCCCAGCGTAGACATGAATAAAGCACGTTCTGTGGGAAAGGTGACTGTCAGCTGCTGGAGACCTCCTGTAAGCCGTACAAATGCATAATCTTGTCAATTAAATATTATTGTTAAGATCTAGTAGTATGTTAGAATCACTTTAGAGTGCAACTAAGGAAAAGCCGTGTATGTTTATTACTCCTGAAGGATCTATTAGTGGGTATTTTATTCAGATTCGTGTAGTAAAATCTGCATAAACTCAGCATATTGTTATCCCCATGTGAGCGTGTGTTTGGATAAAGCCAAACAGCAAAACCTCAATTTCTGCAACTTCTGGGAAAGTCTGGGGGAGTGCAGCCGTCCTAATTTTAATCAGGTACCAAACCGTTATCACCCGAGTAAGGGAGAGCCGCCGATTATGCAAATGGTCACAGCGAGTGGTGACCGGAACATCAAGCAAGACGGAATTAGTCAATTATGTCTAACCCTTCAGAAACACCTAGTGAAGATCCATGGTTGTAATCCTCACCCTGCGATTTATTGTGAAGTATGGAGCAAATTAAGGCTTAATGATGGTGGTTTTTGGAACAAGCATGTCGTTAACGGAGCACGCTGTACTTCCAGGCGTATTTCTCTTAGCGTTATGGATTGGGACGCGTCGCTTACCTTCTTCACCTTTTACATTTACTTGATTTAGCGTAAATTAAAGGACGACGAGACTCTGGCGTCAAACTGGTTAACGACGTACTCGGATGCAGGATGGATTCGGAATTGGTTAGGAAGTTTTAGGTGATCAGTTCACATGACCCAGGTGAATCACTGTAGGTCTTACATACACCTGGGTCCATTACCATCCTCAATGGCTGCAAACTGCCAGTGCTGGCGCCCCTGTTTTAACCTTCTCTTACCGTTTAAAGTTATATATGTATTCCCTGCGGTCTGCAAGCATCTCCACATCAGCAGCATATGCACCTAGCCTACCACCAGCGTCGGCGGTAACGGTTGTATATGCGCCACCTTGATGGTGACATGCGGCACCAGTTGTATGAAGTTCCAACTTCCTGGCACAAGGTATGCATAATAAACGGAGATGACTGCTATTGATTGTGACAGAGTTTGGGGTAAGAGATTGGACAAGCAGGGTGTCTCGGCATTTACAGCCTGCTTGATAGAGTGATTTACACCCTGCCAGCCGGCCGCACACCCCCACAGAATCATGCGATCTCAGGTGAACGTCTTTCAAGGTAACCATTCATGAGACTTCCACGTGTTCTGACATGAAGTGGCCCGTGTGGTGGCTAGCGGAGGGTCTAATAGAGCCTGGTTGGGTTAGTTTCTTCTGATACTGGGCTCCCCAAGATCCCTACTTAAAAATAATGAGGCCTCTCAGCAATTGGGATCCCTGCCGCTCAGGCACAGAGAATAAGGGGCTGTCACTAACATAATAGGAAGCTCCGCTGCCAACTGTACCTCATTTTTGGGGACGGTCCCAAGAATGAAAAACTTGTCCCTGGGAATGTCCCTACTGTTCAGAATTGAGCAGCTAGGTGATGCAATTCCTCTTATACATGTATGATTCAGTTCTAACCATCTGCTAGTATTCTGTAAGCCTTATCAACTAAGAATTGCGGTACAGGAGTAATATTTAAACGGGAGTATAAACTGGAAACGTGGCGCAACAGGAATTCTAGAGCCCCATACACCACCAACACAGTACTGCGTGCGATATGTTCAGGCGCACCCACTCAGCAGCGGGGTACCGGAAAGAATAGCGAGATGCTGCTTAGTAACTAGGGAGATATCTAAGCGTAGAAATCTTTAAAAACACTAATCTAGAAAATCATTTTGCAGATCAGCAGTTAAAAGCGCCGGCTGTAGCTAGGACACAAAGTCCTTGGTTTGTGTTTGCTACTTGTGATTTTGGTCTCTCTGCCAAGCACCAAAATTAAATTGTAAGCTCTGGTGGAGAGAGAATCTGTGCCTGCACAAGTCTGCAATATATTGTATGTGAAATAAAAACAATGATTGAATAATTGCTCACAGCAATCGCACAACGAAAGCCGCGGTCCATCCAATTGTTTGCATTTCATGTGTATATATTCTTCCAGAGGTTTGTCGGTCTCCATTACACCACTGTTTCAAGTGCACCCAAGACGGGGATAACGCCTGGACGATATTCTGTTGGGATACAATGTTACGGGCCAATCTGCATAGCAATTATCGGCCGCTAACAAAGGTTCTTTGTCCAGCTGTTGGTTTTAGCGGAGCTCCAGCCGGGGCCTTATCTGACTCAGGAAATGCCTGTTATAACTGACAGGTAGGAGATTAAATCTACAGCTGCCGCAGCACAATCTTCGCTCTGTTAGACAGACTGCCATTGAAAAGCACGGCAAACACTTTGTTTATGTAGGCCCGCGCTGTCTCACAATGCAGCCTGTCTCGCTCGAGACAAATGTGGCAATGCCGATATATTGTGTTATTTGTGCCACACAGTGGAAGCTCTCAGAGAAAGGGAGCAATAAGACAAGGCACAAAGCTATTTAACGGAACGCGGGATAGATGGCCGCTTGTTACACCGAGGACGAGTCATTCTCAATGGTCAAAGCCGTTTATATCTCCAGCTGAGCCAGTTTTCCTCGTGTCTTTCTCTTCCAAATAAACCCTGATAGAGTCAAGTACATAACTTGTATCAGCCGGGCCACTGGTGTGCAGCAATTTGCCTGTAGTATACAATATAGAACACACAGGAAGTGTGGAGCCGTTATTCTGGGGCACCTAATAATAGAAAGTGTTACATAGATGACAGTCAGAGAACCCTGAAAACAGATTATGTATCCTATGTATGAATTCCTCTGTTCTTAGCGCCTTTCAGGACGGTTAATGATAGAAGCCTAACACTAGAGGGCGCTGTTCTGGAGCGGCAATGTTACAGTAAAATGGCAGGTGCTATCTTTAAGCACTTTTGATCTATTAGATTCAGCATATTGTGTTGAAATTTACATTTTGGGAGCAAAACTATAATAAACTGGGTAATAACAGAAGGGTAAGAGGGCCCTGCTCGCAAGCTTACTATCTATAGCAAGGAATACCTTAGATTAAAAATGTCATGTGGCGCGAGTGAGTCGCCAGGTCCTGTGCGACTCGGCTTGCACCACAGGACTTTCTTGCCCAAACGTGCATTTTCTTTGCAATGCGACGCGTCGCAACCGCTTCACGAGACTGCTCAGACTAATTTGATATGCGACACTTGTACATCTGTGCTGCGAGTCTACGTCTATATACGAAGCACAAAAGAACTTGGTGGGGTAAATTTACTAAAGCTTCTAAAAATGTGGTGATGTTCCCATAGCAACCAATCACATTCTGTCTATAATTTTCTAGGATGCAATAGAGAAATTATAGAAACTTACTGTATTGGTTGCTATGGGCAACTTCACCACTTTTCCTTTTTAGAAGCTTTAGTAAATTTACCCCGGTGTCAGAAAAAAAAAAAATGCGGTGGCTTCATCGTAGAACTTCATATACAGATTCAGACTCAGTCGCGCACAGATCAAATGAATCAGTGCGGTCTCGGCAAGCGGATTTTTTGCATCGCGACTAAGTCGCAAATTGGGAAGAAAAGAAAAAAAAAGATGCTTGACGTACGCAGAGTCTCGTGGGACCTGGCGCAACAAGAAGGGTGGCTTGGTGTGACTGCCGTAAAGGTGGACACATCTGTACTGTATTTGTCTAGCAGAAAGAAGACAAACACATGACAATCACACACAGTCGCCAAGAGATAATTGTACCATAATAAGTACATTTAACACTGATTTTCGGATTCACTTGGAGAAATGGGCCGTGCTGTCGATGGGGGGGCCGTTATTTCAGACATTCTACCCAGACTCTCCCTTCCCCATATCTTTATACAGTATTTTCAGCTGCTAAACACTGCTCATAATAAGACATCTATTTATAAGACAGGAAAACATGTTTGTCTGCAATACAGCTCACTCATATCGCAATATACATCACAGGAGTTATCCTGGCAAGACCCGCTGAAGGCTTTCACACACTTCTGCATAGGAAGCCTGTTTAACGTAGTCCTGTAGCACTGCCAGGCCGGTCTCCATGCAGAGCTGTAACATTATAAGGGACGTTATCACCTTAGAATAAAACACTAATGTTTATTTAATATTCATCTTATGTACTGACATTTGTTGATCTAGAACCAGCATATTCCGTTGTGCTGAACAACTGGGAACAAAACACGGGGAATGACACAGACAGAGGTCAGAGGGCCCCACTCACCAGCTTACACTTTATAGATTAATTTCTAATAATCATAATACAATGTATACAAATGTAGTAACATAAACATATAACACAAACTACATATTACATGGTTTTTCTTTTAACTGTATTTTTATTTTTTTGGGAAGGAAAATCTACGCATTGCTATAAGCAGAACAATAATCATATGTGATAATAGCTAATATTATAATTATTATTATTATTATTATTATTATTCTGAGTACTCTTAATAAAGTATATCTACTTCCAAATCCTCTAACAAATAGATATAAAAAGGGAATTTATAAAGATATTAAGGTGGGTCTGGCCAATTGTTCTGACTAAGCACAGACTAAGCAATTCCCAAATCTACAGGTCGACGACTACAAGTGATATAAAAGAAGCTAATGACATTCCCAGATCATATAATAATAATAATAATAATAATAATAATAATATATACCAAAATGGGCAATAACAGTATACATTGACTTGCCCAATTTAAGTCATGAAACACATATATACAATTATCACTTTAACTGGATTAGGGCAATGTAAGACTTATTCTTAATGCCCAGGTGTAACTGTATAAAATACAGCGTCCACTGCCAGGTGTGCCGCAATATTCCCAGCGTATGGCGCACCCTGCAGCATCTTTACAGTGATGATCAATTGGTTAAACTTTTAGAAACTGTAAAATCCTGAGATGCTCTGCAGCAGTTGCTGGGTACAAGTTGGAATTCTGCAATATCTCTGACATATAGTTGCCGCATATACGTTTCTTTGTATACATACACACACATATGTATAACTATAGATCACCTTAAGTATTAAAACTTTGTTTTAGCTTTGCGTAGATCTGCAGAGTATCCCATCTGCAGCCGATTAGCGGGAATATATATATTTTTTGATCATTTCAACGGTAATCAACACATCCTTGGATCCCAGGCAAAGTAAAGAGAGAATGTAAAGGTTCCACAGGAGCTGCTATTTAATACATTGTATTTGGCATAAAATTAAAAAAATATGCAGTAAACTGGCTTCATCCGCAGGGAATCCCTCAAACAGCATTTGTAATGAGGAGAATCCATAACAGACATAAACAAAGACAGAAGTATGTCTGGGGCTTACATCATTATCCGAGATATGTGCCTATACATCTCACAGCCCCGCTTCACACTCGGACCATGTTAAATTGATTCCACCCCAGCATGGGGCTGAGTTAATAAACAAACCGAACTGTCGGGGAATATTTGGGACTCAAAGAGGTGATCAGGCTCCCGCAATTCCGACGCGTGTAACTCTGATTTTCTAACTTTAATGTACTGGCTGAGATGTGAGCATTGCTTAGTGGGTCCCGATTAACAGGGTAACTCTGCATAAAGAGTGCTGAACTGTGTGCGATCACCCAGCAGTGACCCAAACACCGCATAACACCCCAACGCGGGCGGCTAAGAGTCCGACACTGCCGAGCACTTACCACCAGATTCGCACTTACAATTGTGCAAACTCTTCTTCCGCAGCTTCAAACCGACAGAACTGCTACTTCTAACATGTATGTCCGATCATCCCCGTAGTAGCCCGCAGACACAATACAAATAAACACACGGCAATTACTGTCACACTCACCAGCTCCATGAAAAGAGAAAGACTCACAAAAGAACAACACAGAGAAAATTAAGGAAAAAGGTAGCAAAGGTTTATTTACTCCCTAGCGCACAGATCATTGACGTATGAAAGTGATGATAAACAGACGGGATCTCCTGTACACACTACACACGCCTGGTAACACACACACACACACACACACACACACACACACACACACGTATGAGAGTGATGATAAACAGACGGGATCTCCTGTACATACTACACACGCCTGGTAATACACACACACACACACATACACACACACACACACACACACACACACACACACGTATGAGAGTGATGATAAACAGACGGGATCTCCTGTACACACTACACACGCCTGGTAATACACACACACAGGTATGAGAGTGATGATAAACAGACGGGATCTCCTGTACACACTACACACGCCTGGTAATACACACACACAGGTATGAGAGTGATGATAAACAGACGGGATCTCCTGTACACACCACACACGCCTGGGTAATACACACACACACACACACACAGGTATGAGAGTGATGATAAACAGACGGGATCTCCTGTACACATTACACACGCCTGGGTAATACACACACATACAGGTGTGAGAGTGATGATAAACAGACGGGATCACCTGTACACACTACACACACACACACACACACACACAGGTATGAGAGTGATGATAAACAGACGGGATCTCCTGTACACACTACACACGCCTGGGTAATACACACACCACACAGGTATGAGTGTGATGATAAACTGACAGGATCTCCTGTACACACTACACACGCCTGGTAATACACACACACACACACACACACACACACACACACGTATGAGAGTGATGACAAACAGCCAGGCAACCGGTATCTCCTACACACACTACACAAACCTGGGTAACACACAGATATACACATGCACAAACAGGTATGAGATATGAGAGCGATGATAAACGATCACAAGCCTGGGTAATAGATAGATAGATATAGATATATATATATATATATATATATATATATATCTATCTATCTGTGTGCTACCCAGGCTTGTGATCCTTGTCGTTTATCATCGTGTATATATATATATATATATACACATACACACACACACACACACACACACACACACACACCCCAAATTACCCAGTTAAGATCTCCAGCAAAGACTATACAATGTATGAAGAATGTGTATATACACACATATATTTATATATACAAATACAAACACACACACGCACGTAAAAGGTAGGATCTACTGCATATACTATATGAATATATACATATATGTGTGCGCGCACAAAAGCGGTACTAAGCAACTGCTTAGCTAGGATGGTCTGCACACTATATATGTATGTACAGATATGTTACACACACATATACCATGTACTCAGTGTATATGTCCACACTTTACATGGTAGCATCCGCCTATCTTTATAAGGTGCCACATTAGTCATTTTTGCTTCAGATACTTTGTAGAAATGTTCTAGCCAAGCCGCCCACATTCAGCCACTTTCCACGGGGCGAGATGTAACCCCTCACCTGCTGCAGAAGCTGGTGTATAATCCTTACTGTACAGATGTTGGGATAAGGGGTGTACAATAATCTCTATGGGGGGGTAGAAGTGAGAGGATCAGACACACAGTATATGGTTCTCTGTTATTTATCCTATCTCTCTTCATTTACGCTTCGGGGATGTAAACCATTGGAAAGTGATAAAGTAACTGATTAGCGTAGTCACACGTGTAACATTAAGTAGCAGCCTAACGACACCAAGCATGGAAATACATGTTACAGCCAGTGCAGGAAAAGGACGCTCATATATATATATATATATATATATATATATACACATATACACACCGTATATCATTACCCAACTACAGGCCGCGACTTGCTGACTGGAGCAGTGTAATCTTAATACTGTGGAGAATACAGATTTGGTAATGTCACCAGTTTCCCATAAATCTTTTTGTTTATAGGATGATAAATTAATTCTTTGTAACAACAATATTTAGCAATTGTTATTCTGGTTGTCTTCATGTACAGTATAAAATGTTGATTTATATATATATATATATATATATATATATATAAAACATTTAAGGGATCATGACATAGACACGTTACATTCAATGACATGACACAGAAGCTTACGATCTACAAATGGCAGATGTGGTCTCATTGGGCGGATATTGATGATGTCAGTGCATTTGAATATTATTGTTCAGAGACCTAAATGACCGTTGGTGCCGGCTGCACGAATACAGATGTGTCTGACGCTGAAAAGGGTTAATGACGGAACTGAATAATCCGGACTGTACAGGAGGAACCTCCAGCGGCCGATAAAACAAAAGGAATTGTTTGGGCTAATTTGGGAGATACTTTGGTGGATATTCCTGTTCTGCAGCTAGATTAAGCGGTTCCGCGCACAATTGCCTCCCAGCTGCCGTCCTTGTGAGAACAACAGAGGTGCACTGTTGTCTAGAGAAAGCGCTGATTGTCATGAATCACTTTATTGCAGGCACATGAGTGTGTTAAGATTTTAAAACACGCTCGAATGTCATGTGCGCACCCAGTGACGGGCAAGAATAATTATGAAAAAACAAGAATTCAATGTCAATGAAATAGTGTGAGACAAAATGCCCATTCATTGTGTCCCTCTGGGAATGCCTGTGCTCTCCAGCCAGAACACAGAAAAGGCCCTTTCTTCTTGCCGTAGGCTGTATGCTTAGCCATGCCATCTGAGCCCTAAAAAAACACCGGCCCCCTCTCAAACTACTGGCTGGCCCGCACACAGTAAGAAGTATTAATACCCTCTATTTTTCCAGCATCCCCCTCTGTGTAGGTTGCAGCCAACATAAAGTCAATGCGAAGACAAAACAGTTTGCCTAGCAGTAGAACAACGAAGTGCACACACGTCTGTGCCGCAGCACTTCTATTCTGGTGCAACGCCTGGGGCCACTGCCTCCCGGATTACTCCACACACATGATACACAATAATCTACAATCCTGCACTCTGCCCTGGTACACACAATGCACACAATAATCCAGGGTCCTGCACTCTGCCCTGGTACACACAATAATCCAGAGTCCTGCACTCTGCCCTGGGACGCACAATGTACACAATAATCCAGAGTCCTGCACTCTGCCCTGGGACGCACAATGTACACAATAATCCAGAGTCCTGCACTCTGCCCTGGTACACACAATGCACACAATAATCCAGGGTCCTGCACTCTGCCCTGGTACACACAATAATCCAGAGTCCTGCACTCTGCCCTGGGACGCACAATGTACACAATAATCCAGAGTCCTGCACTCTGCCCTGGTACACACAATAATCCAGAGTCCTGCACTCTGCCCTGGGACGCACAATGTACACAATAATCCAGAGTCCTGCACTCTGCCCTGGTACACACAATGTACACAATAATCCAGGGTCCTGCACTCTGCCCTGGTACACACAATGCACACAATAATCCCGAGTCCTGCACTCTGCCCTGGTACACACAATAATCCAGAGTCCTGCACTCTGCCCTGGGACGCACAATGTACACAATAATCCAGAGTCCTGCACTCTGCCCTGGGACGCACAATGTACACAATAATCCAGAGTCCTGCACTCTGCCCTGGGATGCACAATGTACACAATAATCCAGAGTCCTGCACTCTGCCCTGGTACACACAATAACCCAGAGTCCTGCACTCTGCCCTGGTACACACAATGCACACAATAATCCAGAGTCCTGCACTCTGCCCTGTGACGCACAATGTACACAATAATCCAGAGTCCTGCACTCTGCCCTGGGATACACAATAATCCAGACTCCTGCACTCTGCCCTGGTACACACAATAATCCAGGATCCTGCACTCTGCCCTGGGACGCAAAATAATCCAGAGTCCTGCACTCTGCCCTGGGACGCACAATGTACACAATAATCAAGAGTGCTGCACTCTGCCCTGGAACACACAATGTACACAATAATCAAGAGTGCTGCACTCTGCCATGGGACACACAATGTACACAATAATCCAGAGTGCTGCACTCTGCCCTGGAACACACAATGTACACAATAATCCAGAGTGCTGCACTCTGCCCTGGAACACACAATGTACACAATAATCCAGAGTGCTGCACTCTGCCATGGGACACACAATGTACACAATAATCCAGAGTGCTGCACTCTGCCATGGGACACACAATGTACACAATAATCAAGAGTGCTGCACTCTGCCCTGGGACACACAATGTACACAATAATCCAGAGTGCTGCACTCTGCCCTGGAACACACAATGTACACAATAATCAAGAGTGCTGCACTCTGCCCTGGAACACACAATGTACACAATAATCCAGAGTGCTGCACTCTGCCCTGGAACACACAATGTACACAATAATCAAGAGTGCTGCACTCTGCCCTGGAACACACAATGTACACAATAATCCAGAGTGCTGCACTCTGCCATGGGACATACAATGTACACAATAATCAAGAGTGCTGCACTCTGCCCTGGGACACACAATGTACACAATAATCCAGAGTGCTGCACTCTGCTCTGGGACGCACAATGTACACAATAATCAAGAGTGCTGCACACAGCCCTGGGACACACAATGTACACAATAATCCAGAGTGCTGCACTCTGCCCTGGAACACACAATGTACACAATAATCCAGAGTGCTGCACTCTGCCATGGGACACACAATGTACACAATAATCAAGAGTGCTGCACTCTGCCCTGGGACACACAATGTACACAAT
>NC_086454.1:34972321-35059821 GCF_028390025.1 Pseudophryne corroboree | reverse complement strand
TGGAACCTGAAGTGTGATTGTACAAGTGTGTACCCAGTCACATCTCTCCTCTTTACAGAAGGCCGCATCCTCTGAGACACTTCCAGCGTCCGCTATAAATCCTGGTATAACAGGTTACCACTCAGTGCCACTGTTATTCTCAGTATCGGAGGATGCAGCAGTAACGGGGTAAGGGGGTTTTGGTTTAAGCAGCTCTGTTTTAGAGATGAGCGGATTCGGTTTTACTCGGTTTTACTCGGTTCTCAAAACCGAATCTTATTGGCTATCCAAAACACGTGACATCCGTGAGCCAATTAGATGCCGTTTTGAGAACCGAGTAAAACCGAACCCGCTCATCTCTACTCTGTTTACACATACATGAAAGCAGAACACGCACATTCCGTGCGCAGACACATGTATACATGCACGCAGATATGGTTCTCCCCAGCTGGCCTGTTCCTGCACAGCAGCCGCGTCCCTCATCCATCCACTTAGCTTAATTCTTCCACCATCACGCTCAGTGCTGAGGTTGTCTCTATTAAGCTATTTTTTGTGCATCATTAACTTTTAACCAGGCATCGATAGCTTTATTGTTTAAATTGCGTATTACTTTATTTAACGTCAGCATTTCTTCTGGCTCCTGACGAGGAGTCACATTTTATAACTAATTAAATTGATCCCTGGAAAGCCGAAGCCACTAGACAGAATTATTCGTACCAAAGTGTCAATATACTAAATCAAAGGGCTAATGAGTTAGGTCATTGCTTCTGTTATTCGGAGAACACTGCCCCGTCCTATTTAACTATTCACTTTCTTCCAACACTAGATGGCCACGTTCACACAGCTGAGCACACAGCCCAACAGGAATCAACTAAACAGTCTGTGTCACATAGAACAGGACAGGACCACAGGCTGTGTGTCACATAGAACAGGACAGGACCACAGACTGTGTGTCACATAGAACAGGACAGGACCACAGACTGTGTGTCACATAGAACAGGACAGGACCACAGACTGTGTGTCACATAGAACAGGACAGCACCACAGACTGTGTGTCACATAGAACAGGACAGGACCACAGGCTGTGTGTCACATAGAACAGGACAGGACCACAGACTGTGTGTCACATAGAACAGGACAGCACCACAGACTGTGTGTCACACAGAACAGGACAGGACCACAGGCTGTGTGTCACATAGAACAGGACAGCACCACAGACTGTGTGTCACATAGAACAGGACAGCACCACAGACTGTGTGTCACATAGAACAGGACCACAGACTGTGTGTCACATAGAACAGGACAGGACCACAGACTGTGTGTCACATAGAACAGGACAGGACCACAGGCTGTGTCACATAGAACAGGACAGGACCACAGACTGTGTGTCACATAGAACAGGACAGCACCACAGACTGTGTGTCACATAGAACAGGACAGCACCACAGACTGTGTGTCACATAGAACAGGACAGCACCACAGACTGTGTCACACAGGACAGGACCACAGACTGTGTGTCACATAGAACAGGACAGGACCACAGACTGTGTGTCACATAGAACAGGACAGCACCACAGACTGTGTGTCACATAGAACAGGACCACAGACTGTGTGTCACATAGAACAGGACAGGACCACAGGCTGTGTCACATAGAACAGGACAGGACCACAGACTGTGTGTCACATAGAACAGGACAGCACCACAGACTGTGTGTCACATAGAACAGGACAGCACCACAGACTGTGTCACATAGAACAGGACAGGACCACAGACTGTGTGTCACATAGAACAGGACAGCACCACAGACTGTGTGTCACATAGAACAGGACAGCACAGCACCACAGACTGTGTGTCACATAGAACAGGACAGCACCACAGACTGTGTGTCACAGAGAACAGGACAGCACCACAGACTGTGTGTCACATAGAACAGGACAGGACCACAGACTGTGTGTCACATAGAACAGGACAGCACCACAGACTGTGTGTCACAGAGAACAGGACAGCACCACAGACTGTGTGTCACATAGAACAGGACAGGACCACAGACTGTGTGTCACATAGAACAGGACAGGACCACAGACTGTGTGATACACAGGACAGGACCACAAGCTGTGTGTCACATAGAACAGGACAGCACCACAGACTGTGTGTCACATAGAACAGGACAGCACCACAGACTGTGTGTCACATAGAACAGGACAGGACCACAGACTGTGTGTCACATAGAACAGGATAGGACCACAGACTGTGTGTCACATAGAACGGGATAGGACCACAGACTGTGTGTCACATAGAACAGGACTGGACCACAGACTGTGTGTCACATAGAACAGGACAGCACCACAGACTGTGTGTCACATAGAACAGGACAGGACCACAGACTGTGTGTCACATAGAACAGGACTGGACCACAGACTGTGTCACATAGAACAGGACAGGACCACCGGCAATGTGTCACATAGAACAGGACAGGATCAGACTGTGTGTCACATAGAACAGGACAGCACCACAGACTGTGTGTCACATAGAACAGGACTGGACCACAGACTGTGTCACACAGTACAGGACCACAGACTGTGTGTCACATAGAACAGGACAGGACCACAGACTGTGTCACATAGAACAGGACAGGACCACCGGCAATGTGTCACATAGAACAGGACAGGACCACAGACTGTGTGTCACATAGAACAGGACAGGACCATAGGCAATGGGTCATAATTTTTATATATATATATATATATATATATATATATATATATATATATATAGGGGTATGTGTACTAAGCCTTGGAGAGAGATAAAGTACCAGCCAATCACCTAACTGCCATGTTACAGGCTGGGTTTAAAAAATGACAGGAGCTGATTGGCTGGTAGGCTTAGCAGCCAGACCCCATAGTGTCGGCGACGTACAGTACAAGCTGCCGCTGCTGACAGGAACGCATCTTAATGTAATTGCCGCACTGCACATCTCACTATCGCAGCTTTTTTTTTAATAAATGCAAACTGCGCGTGCAATTCGGGGCACAGCTGCTCCCACACTGCGTTAGTCAGCAAAGAAACAGCGCAATGTTCTCGGACAGCCGAAGTAAACGGCGTCCACACCGAGGCTTGTTTTCCAGTGATTTGCATCAGCTCACCCCGGCGCATGTCTGCCGCGGAATAAAGACGGCTCTTTCTAATCTTCAAATGAGGCTTTTCCTGTAGACACACTGGGATCTCTTTGTGAGCGGGCTTTAAATAGTGGCTCTCTTCCATTTATAAATGTGTGCTAGAGATAGTCAGGTACTCAGTGCTGTCTCATACCACAAATGTTATTCTTTATTGCTGGAGGCAAATTGTCACAGGACCGGCCCGCACGCCACACAGTGTCTCAGTATATTTACAAACCACAGGCATTCTGCTACCTGACTTCTGGCAAGTTACATTAAACAGAAATTAGAATATCAAAGGTGGTTTTCCAACACAGGGACTTATTTGGAAACATAAAGATACTGTGGCTGTACAACGCCTGAATCCACGGTCTACGGAATTATGGGTTCAAGGGAAAAAAAAAACCCTTTTAATGATTTGTTCCACAGATATTTTTTCTTTTAGGGATTAAAATTCATCCAAAAACTGTTCTTATTTTATACATATCAACCCGTGTCCCTCGTGGTTTAGGCATATGTTATAGTGGTGATGGATGATACTGGAGGTCCCTTATAAGTAGTGTATAGGGGAGGAGCAGACGCTAAAGAAACTTATCAAAAGTAATCAGTATGGGGGTCATTCCGAGTTGCTCGCTAGCAGTTTTTAGCAGCCATGCAAACGCTATGCCGCCGCCCTCTGGGAGTGTATTTTAGCTTAGCAGAAGTGCGAACAAAAGGATCGCAGAGCGGATACAAAATAATTTGTGCAGTTTCAGAGTAGCTTCAGACCTACTCAGCGCATGCTATCACTTCAGACCATTCAGTTCCTGTTTTGACGTCACAAACACGCCCTGCGTTCGCCCAGCCACGCCTGCGTTTTTCCTGGCACGCCGGCTTTTTTTTTAAAAATTCTCCCTGAAAATGGTCAGTTGACACCCAGAAACGCCCACTTCATGTCAATCACTCTGCAGCCAGCAGTGCGACTTAAATGCTTCACTAGACCTTGTGTAAAAATACATTGGTCGTTGTGAAAGTATGTCGCACGTGCGCACTGCGCCGCATACGCATGGACAGAAGTGCCGGATTTTTCCTTAATCGCAGCGCAGTGAACATTTTTAGCTAGCGATCAACTCGGAATGACCCCCTATAATCTAAACCTGCGGAACTAGTAACAGGCAGATGTGAGTGGGGCGCCCTCTGTATTTATCGTTCCTGTAGAGTGTAAGCCTGCGAGCAAGGCTCTCTTACCTCCATGTCTGTCTTGTTTTACTACTGTTTTATTCCCAGTTGTACAGGGCAACGGAATATGCGAGCGCTATATAAGTAACTGTTAAGAAATATTCATTACAATGATCACAGGTTAACAGAAAAAAAGCTGAGCGTTTCCTCTTAGATGAGAATCTCCATAGTATCGCACACCGTTACTCATGTGCAGATGGCCTGTAATAGAGTTGTATATGTTGGGTGCATGTAAATTACTCCTATAATGACCCCGATTACAGGGGTACACATATCTACATGGCTGCATTCTGGGACTACATTCAACTTTCCCAGCAATAAGGAAATTCACTAAATATGCCTTCACCCCTAATCAGCCAGGAAATCTTTATTACGGTGCACGTATGCATGGCCCGGATACTAACAGAATTAAATAAATCACCTTGCCCACTGTTACCCTCATAATTGCCCCAGGGGCTACCCAATGCAGGCATTTTGTCTGAAGCTCTGCCATAGTTACATCTCATGCTGGGGAGAGCAGATTTATCAAAAGCTTCTCATTGGTCTTTGCATTCACACCCATATTCACGCTACAGGTTTTGGTTTGGAGGGATCACTTAATCATACAATATATAACTCTCAGTCTGTGGCTTCCTGCTGCCTCCATTTCCCTCCTCACATCATGTCACTGCCCCTGTCACATGCAGCCCTGTCCTCACTGACACATCACTCCTCTCCTGATATACTCTGTGCTGCTGGGGGACCCTGCTCCTCCCACTATATAACTCTCATGTCTCCATTCCCCTCCTCACATCATGTCACTGCCCCTGTCACATGCAGCCCTGTCCTCACTAACACATCACTCATCTCCTGACATACTCTGTGCTGCTGGGGACCCTGCTCCTCCCACCATATAACTCTCATGTCTCCATTCCCCTCCTCACATCATGTCACTGTCCCTGTCATATGCAGCCCTGTCCTCACTGACATCACTCCTCTCCTGATATACTCTGTGCTGCTGGGGACACTGCACCTCCCACTATATAACTCTCAGTCTGTGGCTTCCTGCAGCCTCCATTCCCCTCCTCACATCATGTCACTGTCCCTGTCACATGCAGCCCTGACCTCACTGACACATCACTCATCTCCTGATATACTCTGTGCTGCTGGGGACACTGCACCTCCCACTATATAACTCTCAGTCTGTGGCTTCCTGCTGCCTCCATTCCCCTCCTCACATCATGCCATTGCCCCTGTCACATGCAGCCCTGTCCTCACTAACATATCAATCACCTCCTGATATACTCTGTGCTGCAGGGACTCTGCTCCTCCCACTATATAACGCTCAGAACTCAGACCTGATCGCAGCAGCAAGTTTGTTAGCAGATGGGCAAAACCATGTGCACTGCAGGTGGGGCAGATGTAACATGTGCAGAGAGAGTTAGATTTGGGTGGGGTGTGTTCAAACTGAAATCTAAATTGCAGTGTGTGGGGTATATTGTTTCTGTGCAGGGTAAATACTGGCTGCTTTATTTTTACACTGCAATTTAGATTTCAGTTTCAACACACCCAAATCTAACTCTCTCTGCACATGTTACATCTGCCCCACCTGCAGTGCACATGGTTTTGCCCAACTGCTAACAAAGTTGCTGCTAGGATGATGTCTGAATTAGGCCCAGGGTGAGAGCAGTCTGATGAATGGTGAAATCAGTCACCGCACAATATGTAACGGACAGTGAGCATTATCCTCAGTACCACAGAACCTCATGTGTAAAGTCAGTATCACAGCAGGTTCTTATTATTCCTCCACACAGCCCCCATCCCTAGCGTACATGTTATATTTGGTTACCAGATGTTTCCACCTTACTACAGCGCGCACAGACAAAATAAAGAGTCATTATCTGCGTCACGCAGTCCGGCTCGGCCCACAGATCCATCACATATGAGAGAGATTAAGGCCGGTTTAGCAGACACATGCCTGTCACTATGACTGCTCCCTGGGGCCTATTCAGCTCCCTGAGAACTCCACTCATTCAGTTACTGCTGCTCCCTGCACAGTCCAATACATCATCTCATGCGCTCTGGATAATATACACATCAGCCGCTCGCTGACTTCCAAGAATTAGAGCAGAATGAAGTGTGCCGGAGCCCTTATGTGCGATGAAAGAGAACGGGACAATTCTCACGGACATTATAGGTCAAACAGCGCACACACTCTATGGGGGTCATTCCGAGTTGATCGCTCGCTGCCGATTTTCGCAGTGCAGCGATCGGGTGAAAAAACTGCATTTATGAGCATGCATATGCCCCGCAATGCTCACGCGCGACGTACGGGTACAAAGCCCTTTGTGGTTGTGCTCAGGTTCTAGCAAAGTTTTTCTTCGCACTGACGCCCGCAAGAAGATTGACAGGAAGGAGGCGTTTCTGGGTGTCAACTGACCGTTTTCAGGGAGTGTTTGCAAAAACGCAGGCATGTCTGAAAAAACGCAGGCGTGGCTGGGCGTTCGCTGAGCGGGTGTATGACGTCAAATACGGACACGAATAGGCTGAAGTGATCGCAAGCGCTGAGTAGGTTCAGAGCTACTCTGAAACTGCACAAACTGTTTTTGCAGAGCTCGGCTGCACAGGCGTTCGCACTTCTGCTAAGCTAAAATAGACTCCCCAGTGGGCGGCGGCATAGCGTTTGCACGGCTGCTAAAACTAGCCAGCGAGCGAACAATTAGGAATGACCCCCTATATACCAAATCAGCCAATAAGATAGCTTCTCTTAATTAATCTAACCAATCCAATTTATGAAAGTGGATATCTCACTATGGGGGTCATTCCGAGTTGATCGCTCGCTAGCAACTTTTTGCTGTGCTGCGATCAGATAGTCGCCGCCTATGAGGGAGTGTATTTTTGCTTTGCAAGTGTGCGAACGCTTTTGCAGCCGACTGCACAGATTTTTTTTTTTGTAGTTTCAGAGTAGCTCTGGACTTACTTAGCCGCTGCGATCACTTCAGTCTTTTTGGTTCCGGAATTGACGTCAGACACCCGCCCTGCAAACGCTTGGACACGCCTGCGTTTTTCCAAACGCTCCCAGTTGACACCCACAAACGCCCTTTTTCTGTCAATCACCTTGTGATCGGCTGTAGGAATGGATTCTTCGTTAAATCCATTGCCCTGCACCGATCCTCTTTGTACCCGTACGACGCGCCTGCGCATTGCGGTGCATACGCAAGCACAGTTTTGCCGAGATTTAACCTGATCGCAGCGCTGCAAAAAGTTGCTAGCGGGCGAGCAACTCGGAATGACCCCCTTTGTCTTGGAGAGAGATAAAGTGGAGAAGTTGTCTATAGCAACCAGTTTCTGTAATTCATAGACTGTGCTAGAAAACTTATAGGTGAGTAGTTGCTTTGGGTGACTTATCCACTTTATCTCGACTTGATACAGCTCCCCTATAATCTGTAATTATGCTATATATTTCCTTCAATTTTTTTTTTCTGTAGGTGTTAAAGTAACTTTTTGGGTAATTGCAAATAAGACATTTAACAATGTAACTGCTTTAGAACTTTCCCGTAACTCCTTGGAATGTGCGATATCGACACAGCGAATGGCCAGCAATATCTTGCGCAGAAATTCCCTGTCTTGTCAGAATAAGGATTCGGTATTTCCCATTGGTGAATTGTCTGCGTTCCCTTATTACAGATCCGCAGTCCACGTCTCTCTGTACGTGACATGAAATGATCTTTTTATTGCGCTGTGTGTTGTGGTCTGGATTCTTGTTGTGTGATACTAGCAGAGAACTATTCCTCCCACTTTCCTTTACTCATTCGTTTTAGCATGAAAGAGGCGTTGCGTTTCCGCGTGTTGTGGGTTTATTTAACGCCAGCGTTTTTTTTAAATTTTAACTTTTCTGTTTCCAATTACTTCACATGATCTTGGGTTACTATGTCGCAGGGAAGGTGCACGTATTTAGGAGAATAGGAGTGTGTGTGTGTTGGGGGGGGGGGGGGTGACAGTTTCGGCATTCAAAATACATTTGAGCAGGAATATTCCAGCGAATATCCACATAAACTTCTATCCCATTCTGTTATTCCTGGTAAATAAAAATCTTTTTAAAACCAGATCTGGCCCAGCTGCAATACTGAGAAGTGATTCCGTAATTAAAATACCATACTGCACAGCGATGTGCAGGGTCTTTCACTGAATAATGCTACGCGTGTGTATACTAACGCAGGAAAACTGTGCTTTATAAAGGATTTCCAAGCCCCTATTGGCAGTCTGTGTGTATGGTAATCGTTGTGGCTGTGTGTACTGGCGCTGCGGCACATAGTGAAACTTTGAGTGGATGACAGCCGGCAGTGAGCTCCATTGTGGCTTGTTTACACTGAGTAAATCAGGTCTGACACTGCAGGAAGGGAGAGGAAATTGTAGATTTAACAATGACCTCCTGTATCATCTGTCAGTCATTACACACTCGGCCTGTGCTGCATCTGCGGCACAATGTCACACTGTAACTGCTGCTTAGTACAACGGGTGGATCTGTCAGCGAGGGGCATTTAGAGACTGTAAAGTCTATAAGCTTTTATTGTTTTTGCATGTTGGCATAACTTGTCCTGCGCTGCGGCGTATGTTGTTTCTATATGTAATAACATAATTTACATCGCATGATTATCTCTGGTTGCAGCCAGCGCAGCACTGTGGTGCCTAACAAATCAAGAACAATAATAATAATTATGTATATAAAACAAGTTGTAACTGTCTCTAAACGTACCGATTAACAAGGAGTCTGCAGACCCAGGAGGTGAAGGTGGCCGCGTACTGTACCACTTTGGGGCTCATTCAGAGTTGCGCGATATGCAGATATTCATGCAACGAGTGGCGCATGACGCTGAGGCCGGATGTACCCCAGGGAAGGGCTTTGAAGCTGCAATAGAATATACGAGACTGCAGCAAAAGATGCGGCCGGCAAAAAACAGACCACTGCGAAAGAATATTGCAGAGACGCACTCGCCACTGGCCAACGTGCGACTTGTGTGTCCCGTGTTTGGTGCAGTGAGATAGGAGGCTGATTTCCCTATGAGACCCAGTTCTACCCCACATTCACCACAGCCGCCGCCATGTCTGCCTGATGGCGTTCTGGGCAGGAGCAGAGTCAGGAGATTTGTCGGGAAGTAACAATGTAGGTTTATGCAGTTTCCAATAGTCTATAATAAAACACATGTAACTATAAACCTCTCTCATCAAAGCCGGACCTAGCAGCATAACTGGTATTTTATTCTATGTAACGTACATATATTTTCCCAGGCTCCAGTCATTTAAAGTCCTTTATGTTCTTTAAAAAGAAACCACGGTGTTGTCTTTCGTAAACTTATATTTTATTTATTTTATAATAAATATCACAAGGAGCAGCTAATTAGATTAGACAACTGAAAAACGAGATTTGCATTTCCCTCCGTGTTTGAGAGCTGCGGAGGAATCGGCGCAATGCGGCCACAGGCAGCAACAAGACTATTATTTTATGGAGATACAATTACAAAACACTGGAAGATCTGTCGGACGCTGCAAGGTACAACGTGACGTCCCACACCTTCAGCCTGAGAGTCAGCTACCATCGAGTAGTCCGGGGAAAACTGAACCAGAGACAAACACGCCATGATTTCATGATTGCCCTGTACATGCTTCAGGAAGGGATCCAGGGTATAAAACGACAAACCTGGCCTATTCCGCATCAGCAAAGCACGGGGTGTACCTAGATGGGTCCCCACGTCGGTTTTCTGCGGCATCATCATAATGCATATACTGTACAAGATAGCAGAATATGGAGGGTGGGGTTCATATCACAGAATAGAATAGAGAAATATGAACAAAAATTCTATCCTAAAAAAAATGCATTGCTGCGGACCGAATGTCAAAAGAGATTGGTGTAAATTAGAAACAAATAAATACAACTATACATCTGAACATGTAACACATTCAAAGTAAATGGCCTAAATCACATGTGAACATATTATCTCAATAGGCGCATGTACCATATAAAGAACCCTGGAGGAGACTTATAAACGCTGGATCTATGGTGGATAGGATAAAAATATCCCGGTATACAGAACAGGAGCAGTGGTACTAAGCGGTGTCACATATCCCAACATACAGAACAGGAGCAGTGGTACTAAGCGGTATCACACATCCCAACATACAGAACAGGAGCAGTGGTACTAAGCGGTATCACACATCCCAACATACAGAACAGGAGCAGTGGTACTAAGCGATATCACATATCCCAACATACAGAACAGGAGCAGTGGTACTAAGCGGTGTCACATATCCCAACATGCAAAACAGGAGCAGTGGTACTAAGCGGTGTCACATATCCCAACATACAGAACAGGAGCAGTGGTACTAAGCGGTGTCACATATCCCAACATACAGAACAGGAGCAGTGGTACTATGCGGTATCACACATCCCAACATACAGAACAGGAGCAGTGGTACTATGCGGTGTCACACATCCCAACATACAGAACAGGAGCAGTGGTACTAAGCGGTGTCACACATCCCAACATACAGAACAGGAGCAGTGGTACTAAGCGGTATCACACATCCCAACATACAGAACAGGAGCAGTGGTACTAAGCGGTATCACACATCCCAACATACAGAACAGGAGCAGTGGTACTAAGCGGTATCACACATCCCAACATACAGAACAGGAGCAGTGGTACTAAGCGATATCACATATCCCAACATACAGAACAGGAGCAGTGGTACTAAGCGGTGTCACATATCCCAACATGCAAAACAGGAGCAGTGGTACTAAGCGGTGTCACATATCCCAACATACAGAACAGGAGCAGTGGTACTATGCGGTATCACACATCCCAACATACAGAACAGGAGCAGTGGTACTATGCGGTGTCACACATCCCAACATACAGAACAGGAGCAGTGGTACTATGCGGTATCACACATCCCAACATACAGAACAGGAGCAGTGGTACTAAGCGGTGTCACATATCCCAACATACAGAACAGGAGCAGTGGTACTATGCGGTGTCACACATCCCAACATACAGAACAGGAGCAGTGGTACTATGCGGTGTCACACATCCCAACATACAGAACAGGAGCAGTGGTACTATGCGGTGTCACACATCCCAACATACAGAACAGGAGCAGTGGTACTAAGCGGTGTCACATATCCCAACATACAGAACAGGAGCAGTGGTACTAAGCGGTGTCACATATCCCAACATGCAAAACAGGAGCAGTGGTACTAAGCGGTGTCACATATCCCAACATACAGAACAGGAGCAGTGGTACTAAGCGGTATCACATATCCCAACATACAGAACAGGAGCAGTGGTACTATGCGGTATCACATATCCCAACATACAGAACAGGAGCAATGGTACTATGCGGTGTCACACATCCCAACATACAGAACAGGAGCAGTGGTACTATGCGGTGTCACACATCCCAACATACAGAACAGGAGCAGTGGTACTAAGCGATATCACATATCCCAACATACAGAACAGGAGCAGTGGTACTATGCGGTGTCACATATCCCAACATACAGAACAGGAGCAGTGGTACTAAGCGATATCACATATCCCAACATACAGAACAGGAGCAGTGGTACTAAGCGATATCACATATCCCAACATACAGAACAGGAGCAGTGGTACTAAGCGGTGTCACATATCCCAACATGCAAAACAGGAGCAGTGGTACTAAGCGGTGTCACATATCCCAACATGCAAAACAGGAGCAATGGTACTATGCGGTGTCACACATCCCAACATACAGAACAGGAGCAGTGGTACTAAGCGGTGTCACATATCCCAACATACAGAACAGGAGCAGTGGTACTAAGCGGTGTCACATATCCCAACATACAGAACAGGAGCAGTGGTACTATGCGGTGTCACATATCCCAACATACAGAACAGGAGCAGTGGTACTATGCGGTGTCACACATCCCAACATACAGAACAGGAGCAGTGGTACTAAGCGGTGTCACATATCCCAACATACAGAACAGAAGCAGTGGTACTATGCGGTGTCACATATCCCAACATACAGAACAGGAGCAGTGGTACTATGCGGTGTCACACATCCCAACATACAGAACAGGAGCAGTGGTACTATGCGGTATCACACATCCCAACATACAGAACAGGAGCAGTGGTACTAAGCGGTATCACACATCCCAACATACAGAACAGGAGCAGTGGTACTATGCGGTGTCACACATCCCAACATACAGAACAGGAGCAGTGGTACTAAGCGGTGTCACATATCCCAACATACAGAACAGGAGCAGTGGTACTATGCGGTGTCACACATCCCAACATACAGAACAGGAGCAGTGGTACTAAGCGGTGTCACATATCCCAACATACAGAACAGAAGCAGTGGTACTAAGCGGTGTCACATATCCCAACATACAGAACAGGAGCAGTGGTACTATGCGGTGTCACATATCCCAACATACAGAACAGGAGCAGTGGTACTAAGCGGTGTCACACATCCCAACATACAGAACAGGAGCAGTGGTACTATGCGGTGTCACACATCCCAACATACAGAACAGGAGCAGTGGTACTATGCGGTGTCACATATCCCAACATACAGAACAGGAGCAGTGGTACTATGCGGTGTCACACATCCCAACATACAGAACAGGAGCAGTGGTACTATGCGGTGTCACATATCCCGGTATACAGAACAGGAGCAGTGGTACTAAGCGATATCACACATCCCAACATACAGAACAGGAGCAGTGGTACTATGCGGTATCACACATCCCAACATACAGAACAGGAGCAGTGGTACTATGCGGTGTCACACATCCCAACATACAGAACAGGAGCAGTGGTACTATGCGGTGTCACACATCCCAACATACAGAACAGGAGCAGTGGTACTAAGCGGTATCACACATCCCAACATACAGAACAGGAGCAGTGGTACTAAGCGGTGTCACACATCCCAACATACAGAACAGGAGCAGTGGTACTATGCGGTGTCACACATCCCAACATACAGAACAGGAGCAGTGGTACTATGCGGTGTCACATATCCCAACATACAGAACAGGAGCAGTGGTACTATGCGGTGTCACACATCCCAACATACAGAACAGGAGCAGTGGTACTAAGCGGTATCACACATCCCAACATACAGAACAGGAGCAGTGGTACTAAGCGGTATCACACATCCCAACATACAGAACAGGAGCAGTGGTACTATGCGGTGTCACACATCCCAACATACAGAACAGGAGCAGTGGTACTATGCGGTGTCACATATCCCAACATGCAGAACAGGAGCAGTGGTACTATGCGGTGTCACACATCCCAACATACAGAACAGGAGCAGTGGTACTATGCGGTGTCACACATCCCAACATACAGAACAGGAGCAGTGGTACTATGCGGTGTCACATATCCCGGTATACAGAACAGAAGCAGTGGTACTAAGCGGTGTCACATATCCCAACATACAGAACAGGAGCAGTGGTACTATGCGGTGTCACACATCCCAACATACAGAACAGGAGCAGTGGTACTATGCGGTGTCACACATCCCAACATACAGAACAGGAGCAGTGGTACTATGCGGTGTCACATATCCCGGTATACAGAACAGAAGCAGTGGTACTATGCGGTGTCACACATCCCAACATACAGAACAGGAGCAGTGGTACTATGCGGTGTCACATATCCCGGTATACAGAACAGAAGCAGTGGTACTAAGCGGTGTCACATATCCCAACATACAGAACAGGAGCAGTGGTACTAAGCGGTGTCACATATCCCAACATACAGAACAGAAGCAGTGGTACTAAGCGGTGTCACATATCCCAACATACAGAACAGGAGCAGTGGTACTATGCGGTGTCACATATCCCAACATACAGAACAGAAGCAGTGGTACTAAGCGGTGTCACATATCCCAACATACAGAACAGAAGCAGTGGTACTAAGCGGTGTCACATATCCCAACATACAGAACAGGAGCAGTGGTACTAAGCGGTGTCACATATCCCAACATACAGAACAGAAGCAGTGGTACTAAGCGGTGTCACATATCCCAACATACAGAACAGGAGCAGTGGTACTATGCGGTGTCACACATCCCAACATACAGAACAGGAGCAGTGGTACTATGCGGTGTCACACATCCCAACATACAGAACAGGAGCAGTGGTACTAAGCGGTGTCACATATCCCAACATACAGAACAGGAGCAGTGGTACTAAGCGATATCACACATCCCAACATACAGAACAGGAGCAGTGGTACTAAGCGATATCACACATCCCAACATACAGAACAGGAGCAGTGGTACTATGCGGTGTCACACATCCCAACATACAGAACAGGAGCAGTGGTACTAAGCGGTGTCACATATCCCAACATACAGAACAGGAGCAGTGGTACTATGCGGTGTCACACATCCCAACATACAGAACAGGAGCAGTGGTACTATGCGGTATCACACATCCCAACATACAGAACAGGAGCAGTGGTACTAAGCGGTGTCACACATCCCAACATACAGAACAGGAGCAGTGGTACTATGCGGTGTCACATATCCCAACATACAGAACAGGAGCAGTGGTACTAAGCGGTGTCACATATCCCAACATACAGAACAGGAGCAGTGGTACTATGCGGTGTCACACATCCCAACATACAGAACAGGAGCAGTGGTACTATGCGGTGTCACACATCCCAACATACAGAACAGGAGCAGTGGTACTAAGCGGTATCACACATCCCAACATACAGAACAGGAGCAGTGGTACTAAGCGGTGTCACATATCCCAATATACAGAACAGGAGCAGTGGTACTAAGCGATATCACACATCCCAACATACAGAACAGGAGCAGTGGTACTATGCGGTGTCACACATCCCAACATACAGAACAGGAGCAGTGGTACTATGCGGTGTCACATATCCCAACATGCAGAACAGGAGCAGTGGTACTATGCGGTGTCACACATCCCAACATACAGAACAGGAGCAGTGGTACTAAGCGGTGTCACACATCCCAACATACAGAACAGGAGCAGTGGTACTATGCGGTGTCACACATCCCAACATACAGAACAGGAGCAGTGGTACTATGCGGTATCACACATCCCAACATACAGAACAGGAGCAGTGGTACTATGCGGTGTCACACATCCCAACATACAGAACAGGAGCAGTGGTACTATGCGGTGTCACACATCCCAACATACAGAACAGGAGCAGTGGTACTAAGCGATATCACACATCCCAACATACAGAACAGGAGCAGTGGTACTATGCGGTGTCACACATCCCAACATACAGAACAGGAGCAGTGGTACTAAGCGGTATCACACATCCCAACATACAGAACAGGAGCAGTGGTACTAAGCGGTGTCACACATCCCAACATACAGAACAGGAGCAGTGGTACTATGCGGTATCACACATCCCAACATACAGAACAGGAGCAGTGGTACTATGCGGTATCACACATCCCAACATACAGAACAGGAGCAGTGGTACTATGCGGTATCACACATCCCAACATACAGAACAGGAGCAGTGGTACTATGCGGTGTCACATATCCCGGTATACAGAACAGGAGCAGTGGTACTATGCGGTGTCACACATCCCAACATACAGAACAGGAGCAGTGGTACTAAGCGATATCACACATCCCAACATACAGAACAGGAGCAGTGGTACTAAGCGATATCACACATCCCAACATACAGAACAGGAGCAGTGGTACTAAGCGGTATCACACATCCCAACATACAGAACAGGAGCAGTGGTACTAAGCGATGTCACACATCCCAACATACAGAACAGGAGCAGTGGTACTAAGCGGTATCACACATCCCAACATACAGAACAGGAGCAGTGGTACTAAGCGGTATCACACATCCCAACATACAGAACAGGAGCAGTGGTACTAAGCGATATCACACATCCCAACATACAGAACAGGAGCAGTGGTACTAAGCGGTGTCACACATCCCAACATACAGAACAGGAGCAGTGGTACTATGCGGTATCACACATCCCAACATACAGAACAGGAGCAGTGGTACTAAGCGATATCACACATCCCAACATACAGAACAGGAGCAGTGGTACTAAGCGGTATCACACATCCCAACATACAGAACAGGAGCAGTGGTACTATGCGGTGTCACACATCCCAACATACAGAACAGGAGCAGTGGTACTAAGCGGTGTCACATATCCCAACATACAGAACAGGAGCAGTGGTACTATGCGGTGTCACACATCCCAACATACAGAACAGGAGCAGTGGTACTATGCGGTGTCACACATCCCAACATACAGAACAGGAGCAGTGGTACTATGCGGTATCACACATCCCAACATACAGAACAGGAGCAGTGGTACTAAGCGGTGTCACACATCCCAACATACAGTACAGGAGCAGTGGTACTATGCGGTGTCACACATCCCAACATACAGAACAGGAGCAGTGGTACTATGCGGTGTCACACATCCCAACATACAGAACAGGAGCAGTGGTACTATGCGGTGTCACATATCCCGGTATACAGAACAGGAGCAGTGGTACTATGCGGTATCACACATCCCAACATACAGAACAGGAGCAGTGGTACTAAGCGGTATCACATATCCCGGTATACAGAACAGGAGCAGTGGTACTATGCGGTATCACACATCCCAACATACAGAACAGGAGCAGTGGTACTAAGCGGTATCACATATCCCGGTATACAGAACAGGAGCAGTGGTACTATGCGGTATCACACATCCCAACATACAGAACAGGAGCAGTGGTACTATGCGGTGTCACACATCCCAACATACAGAACAGGAGCAGTGGTACTAAGCGGTGTCACACATCCCAACATACAGAACAGGAGCAGTGGTACTAAGCGGTGTCACACATCCCAACATACAGAACAGGAGCAGTGGTACTAAGCGGTGTCACACATCCCAACATACAGAACAGGAGCAGTGGTACTATGCGATATCACACATCCCAACATACAGAACAGGAGCAGTGGTACTATGCGGTGTCACACATCCCAACATACAGAACAGGAGCAGTGGTACTATGCGGTGTCACACATCCCAACATACAGAACAGGAGCAGTGGTACTAAGCGGTGTCACACATCCCAACATACAGAACAGGAGCAGTGGTACTATGCGGTGTCACACATCCCAACATACAGAACAGGAGCAGTGGTACTATGCGGTGTCACATATCCCAACATACAGAACAGGAGCAGTGGTACTATGCGGTATCACATATCCCGGTATACAGAACAGGAGCAGTGGTACTATGCGGTATCACACATCCCAACATACAGAACAGGAGCAGTGGTACTAAGCGGTATCACATATCCCGGTATACAGAACAGGAGCAGTGGTACTATGCGGTATCACACATCCCAACATACAGAACAGGAGCAGTGGTACTAAGCGGTGTCACATATCCCAACATACAGAACAGGAGCAGTGGTACTATGCGGTGTCACACATCCCAACATACAGAACAGGAGCAGTGGTACTAAGCGGTGTCACACATCCCAACATACAGAACAGGAGCAGTGGTACTATGCGGTGTCACACATCCCAACATACAGAACAGGAGCAGTGGTACTATGCGATATCACACATCCCAACATACAGAACAGGAGCAGTGGTACTATGCGGTGTCACACATCCCAACATACAGAACAGGAGCAGTGGTACTATGCGGTGTCACACATCCCAACATACAGAACAGGAGCAGTGATACTAAGCGGTGTCACACATCCCAACATACAGAACAGGAGCAGTGGTACTAAGCGGTGTCACATATCCCGGTATACAGAACAGGAGCAGTGGTACTATGCGGTATCACATATCCCAACATACAGAACAGGAGCAGTGGTACTAAGCGGTGTCACACATCCCAACATACAGAACAGGAGCAGTGGTACTAAGCGGTATCACACATCCCAACATACAGAACAGGAGCAGTGGTACTAAGCGGTGTCACACATCCCAACATACAGAACAGGAGCAGTGGTACTAAGCGTTATCACACATCCCAACATACAGAACAGGAGCAGTGGTACTAAGCGGTGTCACACATCCCAACATACAGAACAGGAGCAGTGGTACTATGCGGTGTCACACATCCCAACATACAGAACAGGAGCAGTGGTACTATGCGGTATCACATATCCCAACATACAGAACAGGAGCAGTGGTACTATGCGGTATCACACATCCCAACATTCATAACAGGAGCAGTGGTACTATGCGGTGTCACACATCCCAACATACAGAACAGGAGCAGTGGTACTATGCGGTATCACACATCCCAACATACAGAACAGGAGCAGTGGTACTAAGCGGTATCACACATCCCAACATACAGAACAGGAGCAGTGGTACTATGCGGTGTCACACATCCCAACATACAGAACAGGAGCAGTGGTACTATGCGGTGTCACACATCCCAACATACAGAACAGGAGCAGTGGTACTAAGCGATATCACATATCCCAACATACAGAACAGGAGCAGTGGTACTATGCGGTATCACACATCCCAACATACAGAACAGGAGCAGTGGTACTATGCGGTGTCACACATCCCAACATACAGAACAGGAGCAGTGGTACTATGCGGTATCACACATCCCAACATACAGAACAGGAGCAGTGGTACTAAGCGGTATCACACATCCCAACATACAGAACAGGAGCAGTGGTACTAAGCGGTGTCACACATCCCAACATACAGAACAGGAGCAGTGGTACTAAGCGATATCACACATCCCAACATACAGAACAGGAGCAGTGGTACTAAGCGGTATCACACATCCCAACATACAGAACAGGAGCAGTGGTACTATGCGGTGTCACACATCCCAACATACAGAACAGGAGCAGTGGTACTAAGCGGTGTCACACATCCCAACATACAGAACAGGAGCAGTGGTACTATGCGGTATCACACATCCCAACATACAGAACAGGAGCAGTGGTACTATGCGGTATCACACATCCCAACATACAGAACAGGAGCAGTGGTACTAAGCGGTATCACACATCCCAACATACAGAACAGGAGCAGTGGTACTATGCGGTGTCACACATCCCAACATACAGAACAGGAGCAGTGGTACTAAGCGGTATCACACATCCCAACATACAGAACAGGAGCAGTGGTACTAAGCGGTGTCACACATCCCAACATACAGAACAGGAGCAGTGGTACTAAGCGGTATCACACATCCCAACATACAGAACAGGAGCAGTGGTACTAAGCGATATCACACATCCCAACATACAGAACAGGAGCAGTGGTACTATGCGGTATCACACATCCCAACATACAGAACAGGAGCAGTGGTACTATGCGGTATCACACATCCCAACATACAGAACAGGAGCAGTGGTACTAAGCGGTATCACACATCCCAACATACAGAACAGGAGCAGTGGTACTAAGCGGTGTCACACATCCCAACATACAGAACAGGAGCAGTGGTACTATGCGGTGTCACACATCCCAACATACAGAACAGGAGCAGTGGTACTAAGCGGTGTCACACATCCCAACATACAGAACAGGAGCAGTGGTACTAAGCGGTATCACACATCCCAACATACAGAACAGGAGCAGTGGTACTATGCGGTATCACACATCCCAACATACAGAACAGGAGCAGTGGTACTATGCGGTGTCACACATCCCAACATACAGAACAGGAGCAGTGGTACTAAGCGGTATCACATATCCCAACATACAGAACAGGAGCAGTGGTACTAAGCGGTGTCACACATCCCAACATACAGAACAGGAGCAGTGGTACTATGCGGTATCACACATCCCAACATACAGAACAGGAGCAGTGGTACTATGCGGTATCACACATCCCAACATACAGAACAGGAGCAGTGGTACTATGCGGTATCACACATCCCAACATACAGAACAGGAGCAGTGGTACTATGCGGTATCACACATCCCAACATACAGAACAGGAGCAGTGGTACTATGCGGTATCACACATCCCAACATACAGAACAGGAGCAGTGGTACTAAGCGGTATCACATATCCCAACATACAGAACAGGAGCAGTGGTACTATGCGGTATCACACATCCCAACATACAGAACAGGAGCAGTGGTACTATGCGGTATCACACATCCCAACATACAGAACAGGAGCAGTGGTACTATGCGGTATCACACATCCCAACATACAGAACAGGAGCAGTGGTACTATGCGGTATCACACATCCCAACATACAGAACAGGAGCAGTGGTACTAAGCGGTGTCACACATCCCAACATACAGAACAGGAGCAGTGGTACTATGCGGTATCACACATCCCAACATACAGAACAGGAGCAGTGGTACTATGCGGTATCACACATCCCAACATACAGAACAGGAGCAGTGGTACTAAGCGGTATCACACATCCCAACATACAGAACAGGAGCAGTGGTACTATGCGGTATCACACATCCCAACATACAGAACAGGAGCAGTGGTACTATGCGGTATCACACATCCCAACATACAGAACAGGAGCAGTGGTACTATGCGGTATCACACATCCCAACATACAGAACAGGAGCAGTGGTACTATGCGGTATCACACATCCCAACATACAGAACAGGAGCAGTGGTACTATGCGGTATCACACATCCCAACATACAGAACAGGAGCAGTGGTACTATGCGGTATCACACATCCCAACATACAGAACAGGAGCAGTGGTACTATGCGGTATCACACATCCCAACATGCAGAACAGGAGCAGTGGTACTAAGCGGTATCACACATCCCAACATACAGAACAGGAGCAGTGGTACTATGCGGTATCACACATCCCAACATACAGAACAGGAGCAGTGGTACTATGCGGTATCACACATCCCAACATACAGAACAGGAGCAGTGGTACTATGCGGTGTCACACATCCCAACATACAGAACAGGAGCAGTGGTACTAAGCGATATCACACATCCCAACATACAGAACAGGAGCAGTGGTACTATGCGGTGTCACACATCCCAACATACAGAACAGGAGCAGTGGTACTATGCGGTATCACACATCCCAACATACAGAACAGGCGCAGTGGTACTATGCGGTATCACACATCCCAACATACAGAACAGGAGCAGTGGTACTAAGCGATATCACACATCCCAACATACAGAACAGGAGCAGTGGTACTAAGCGGTGTCACACATCCCAACATACAGAACAGGAGCAGTGGTACTAAGCGGTATCACACATCCCAACATACAGAACAGGAGCAGTGGTACTATGCGGTATCACACATCCCAACATACAGAACAGGAGCAGTGGTACTATGCGGTATCACACATCCCAACATACAGAACAGGAGCAGTGGTACTATGCGGTATCACACATCCCAATATACAGAACAGGAGCAGTGGTACTAAGCGATATCACACATCCCAACATACAGAACAGGAGCAGTGGTACTATGCGGTGTCACACATCCCAACATACAGAACAGGAGCAGTGGTACTATGCGGTGTCACACATCCCAACATACAGAACAGGAGCAGTGGTACTAAGCGGTATCACACATCCCAACATACAGAACAGGAGCAGTGGTACTAAGCGGTGTCACACATCCCAACATACAGAACAGGAGCAGTGGTACTAAGCGGTGTCACACATCCCAACATACAGAACAGGAGCAGTGGTACTATGCGGTATCACACATCCCAACATACAGAACAGGCGCAGTGGTACTATGCGGTATCACACATCCCAATATACAGAACAGGAGCAGTGGTACTATGCGGTGTCACATATCCCAACATACAGAACAGGAGCAGTGGTACTATGCGGTATCACACATCCCAACATACAGAACAGGAGCAGTGGTACTAAGCGGTATCACACATCCCAACATACAGAACAGGAGCAGTGGTACTATGCGGTATCACACATCCCAACATACAGAACAGGAGCAGTGGTACTAAGCGGTATCACACATCCCAACATACAGAACAGGAGCAGTGGTACTATGCGGTATCACACATCCCAACATACAGAACAGGAGCAGTGGTACTATGCGGTGTCACACATCCCAACATACAGAACAGGAGCAGTGGTACTATGCGGTGTCACACATCCCAACATACAGAACAGGAGCAGTGGTACTATGCGGTGTCACACATCCCAATATACAGAACAGGAGCAGTGGTACTATGCGGTGTCACACATCCCAACATACAGAACAGGAGCAGTGGTACTAAGCGGTGTCACACATCCCAACATACAGAACAGGAGCAGTGGTACTAAGCGATATCACACATCCCAACATACAGAACAGGAGCAGTGGTACTATGCGGTGTCACACATCCCAACATACAGAACAGAAGCAGTGGTACTAAGCGGTATCACACATCCCAACATGCAGAACAGGAGCAGTGGTACTATGCGGTGTCACACATCCCAACATACAGAACAGGAGCAGTGGTACTATGCGGTATCACACATCCCAACATGCAGAACAGGAGCAGTGGTACTAAGCGATATCACACATCCCAACATACAGAACAGGAGCAGTGGTACTATGCGGTATCACACATCCCAACATACAGAACAGGAGCAGTGGTACTATGCGGTATCACACATCCCAACATGCAGAACAGGAGCAGTGGTACTAAGCGATATCACACATCCCAACATACAGAACAGGAGCAGTGGTACTATGCGGTGTCACACATCCCAACATACAGAACAGGAGCAGTGGTACTATGCGGTATCACACATCCCAACATACAGAACAGGAGCAGTGGTACTATGCGGTATCACACATCCCAACATGCAGAACAGGAGCAGTGGTACTATGTGGTGTCACACATCCCAACATACAGAACAGAAGCAGTGGTACTATGCGGTATCACACATCCCAACATACAGAACAGGAGCAGTGGTACTAAGCGGTATCACACATCCCAACATACAGAACAGGAGCAGTGGTACTATGCGGTATCACACATCCCAACATACAGAACAGGAGCAGTGGTACTATGCGGTATCACACATCCCAACATGCAGAACAGGAGCAGTGGTACTATGTGGTGTCACACATCCCAACATACAGAACAGAAGCAGTGGTACTAAGCGGTATCACACATCCCAACATACAGAACAGGAGCAGTGGTACTAAGCGGTATCACACATCCCAACATGCAGAACAGGAGCAGTGGTACTATGTGGTGTCACACATCCCAACATACAGAACAGAAGCAGTGGTACTATGCGGTATCACACATCCCAACATACAGAACAGGAGCAGTGGTACTAAGCGGTATCACACATCCCAACATACAGAACAGGAGCAGTGGTACTATGCGGTATCACACATCCCAACATACAGAACAGGAGCAGTGGTACTATGCGGTGTCACACATCCCAACATACAGAACAGGAGCAGTGGTACTATGCGGTGTCACACATCCCAACATACAGAACAGGAGCAGTGGTACTAAGCGGTATCACACATCCCAACATACAGAACAGGAGCAGTGGTACTATGCGGTGTCACACATCCCAACATACAGAACAGGAGCAGTGGTACTAAGCGGTATCACACATCCCAACATGCAGAACAGGAGCAGTGGTACTAAGCGGTATCACACATCCCAACATACAGAACAGGAGCAGTGGTACTAAGCGGTGTCACACATCCCAACATACAGAACAGGAGCAGTGGTACTATGCGGTGTCACACATCCCAACATACAGAACAGGAGCAGTGGTACTATGCGGTGTCACATATCCCAATATACAGAACAGGAGCAGTGGTACTATGCGGTGTCACACATCCCAACATACAGAACAGGAGCAGTGGTACTAAGCGGTATCACACATCCCAACATACAGAACAGGAGCAGTGGTACTATGCGGTGTCACATATCCCAATATACAGAACAGGAGCAGTGGTACTATGCGGTGTCACACATCCCAACATACAGAACAGGAGCAGTGGTACTAAGCGGTATCACACATCCCAACATACAGTACAGGAGCAGTGGTACTATGCGGTGTCACACATCCCAACATACAGAACAGGAGCAGTGGTACTAAGCGGTGTCACACATCCCAACATACAGAACAGGAGCAGTGGTACTAAGCGGTGTCACACATCCCAACATACAGAACAGGAGCAGTGGTACTAAGCGGTATCACATATCCCAACATACAGAACAGGAGCAGTGGTACTAAGCGGTATCACACATCCCAATATACAGAACAGGAGCAGTGGTACTAAGCGATATCACACATCCCAACATACAGAACAGGAGCAGTGGTACTAAGCGATATCACATATCCCAACATACAGAACAGGAGCAGTGGTACTATGCGGTATCACACATCCCAACATACAGAACAGGAGCAGTGGTACTAAGCGGTATCACACATCCCAACATACAGAACAGGAGCAGTGGTACTAAGCGGTGTCACACATCCCAACATACAGAACAGGAGCAGTGGTACTATGCGGTATCACACATCCCAACATACAGAACAGGAGCAGTGGTACTAAGCGGTATCACACATCCCAACATACAGAACAGGAGCAGTGGTACTAAGCGGTATCACACATCCCAACATACAGAACAGGAGCAGTGGTACTAAGCGGTATCACACATCCCAACATGCAGAACAGGAGCAGTGGTACTAAGCGGTGTCACACATCCCAACATGCAGAACAGGAGCAGTGGTACTAAGCGGTGTCACACATCCCAACATACAGAACAGGAGCAGTGGTACTAAGCGTTATCACACATCCCAACATACAGAACAGGAGCAGTGGTACTATGCGGTGTCACATATCCCAACATACAGAACAGGAGCAGTGGTACTAAGCGGTGTCACACATCCCAACATACAGAACAGGAGCAGTGGTACTAAGCGGTGTCACACATCCCAACATACAGAACAGGAGCAGTGGTACTATGCGGTATCACACATCCCAACATACAGAACAGGAGCAGTGGTACTAAGCGGTATCACACATCCCAACATACAGAACAGGAGCAGTGGTACTAAGCGGTATCACACATCCCAACATACAGAACAGGAGCAGTGGTACTATGCGGTGTCACACATCCCAACATACAGAACAGGAGCAGTGGTACTATGCGGTGTCACACATCCCAACATACAGAACAGGAGCAGTGGTACTAAGCGGTGTCACACATCCCAACATACAGAACAGGAGCAGTGGTACTAAGCGGTGTCACATATCCCAACATACAGAACAGGAGCAGTGGTACTAAGCGATATCACACATCCCAACATACAGAACAGGAGCAGTGGTACTAAGCGGTGTCACACATCCCAACATACAGAACAGGAGCAGTGGTACTATGCGGTGTCACACATCCCAACATACAGAACAGGAGCAGTGGTACTAAGCGGTGTCACACATCCCAACATACAGAACAGGAGCAGTGGTACTAAGCGGTGTCACACATCCCAACATACAGAACAGGAGCAGTGGTACTAAGCGGTGTCACACATCCCAACATACAGAACAGGAGCAGTGGTACTATGCGGTATCACACATCCCAACATACAGAACAGGAGCAGTGGTACTATGCGGTGTCACACATCCCAACATACAGAACAGGAGCAGTGGTACTAAGCGGTGTCACACATCCCAACATACAGAACAGGAGCAGTGGTACTAAGCGGTGTCACATATCCCAACATACAGAACAGGAGCAGTGGTACTATGCGGTGTCACACATCCCAACATACAGAACAGGAGCAGTGGTACTATGCGGTATCACACATCCCAACATACAGAACAGGAGCAGTGGTACTAAGCGGTATCACACATCCCAACATACAGAACAGGCGCAGTGGTACTATGCGGTATCACACATCCCAATATACAGAACAGGAGCAGTGGTACTATGCGGTGTCACATATCCCAACATACAGAACAGGAGCAGTGGTACTATGCGGTATCACATATCCCAACATACAGAACAGGAGCAGTGGTACTATGCGGTGTCACACATCCCAACATACAGAACAGGAGCAGTGGTACTATGCGGTGTCACACATCCCAACATACAGAACAGGAGCAGTGGTACTAAGCGGTATCACACATCCCAACATACAGAACAGGCGCAGTGGTACTATGCGGTATCACACATCCCAATATACAGAACAGGAGCAGTGGTACTATGCGGTGTCACATATCCCAACATACAGAACAGGAGCAGTGGTACTATGCGGTGTCACATATCCCAACATACAGAACAGGAGCAGTGGTACTATGCGGTATCACACATCCCAACATACAGAACAGGAGCAGTGGTACTAAGCGGTATCACACATCCCAACATACAGAACAGGAGCAGTGGTACTAAGCGGTGTCACACATCCCAACATACAGAACAGGAGCAGTGATACTAAGCGGTGTCACACATCCCAACATACAGAACAGGAGCAGTGGTACTAAGCGGTGTCACATATCCCGGTATACAGAACAGGAGCAGTGGTACTATGCGGTATCACATATCCCAACATACAGAACAGGAGCAGTGGTACTAAGCGGTGTCACACATCCCAACATACAGAACAGGAGCAGTGGTACTAAGCGGTATCACACATCCCAACATACAGAACAGGAGCAGTGGTACTAAGCGGTGTCACACATCCCAACATACAGAACAGGAGCAGTGGTACTAAGCGTTATCACACATCCCAACATACAGAACAGGAGCAGTGGTACTAAGCGGTGTCACACATCCCAACATACAGAACAGGAGCAGTGGTACTATGCGGTGTCACACATCCCAACATACAGAACAGGAGCAGTGGTACTATGCGGTATCACATATCCCAACATACAGAACAGGAGCAGTGGTACTATGCGGTATCACACATCCCAACATTCATAACAGGAGCAGTGGTACTATGCGGTGTCACACATCCCAACATACAGAACAGGAGCAGTGGTACTATGCGGTATCACACATCCCAACATACAGAACAGGAGCAGTGGTACTAAGCGGTATCACACATCCCAACATACAGAACAGGAGCAGTGGTACTATGCGGTGTCACACATCCCAACATACAGAACAGGAGCAGTGGTACTATGCGGTGTCACACATCCCAACATACAGAACAGGAGCAGTGGTACTAAGCGATATCACATATCCCAACATACAGAACAGGAGCAGTGGTACTATGCGGTATCACACATCCCAACATACAGAACAGGAGCAGTGGTACTATGCGGTGTCACACATCCCAACATACAGAACAGGAGCAGTGGTACTATGCGGTATCACACATCCCAACATACAGAACAGGAGCAGTGGTACTAAGCGGTATCACACATCCCAACATACAGAACAGGAGCAGTGGTACTAAGCGGTGTCACACATCCCAACATACAGAACAGGAGCAGTGGTACTAAGCGATATCACACATCCCAACATACAGAACAGGAGCAGTGGTACTAAGCGGTGTCACACATCCCAACATACAGAACAGGAGCAGTGGTACTATGCGGTATCACACATCCCAACATACAGAACAGGAGCAGTGGTACTATGCGGTATCACACATCCCAACATACAGAACAGGAGCAGTGGTACTAAGCGGTATCACACATCCCAACATACAGAACAGGAGCAGTGGTACTATGCGGTGTCACACATCCCAACATACAGAACAGGAGCAGTGGTACTAAGCGGTATCACACATCCCAACATACAGAACAGGAGCAGTGGTACTAAGCGGTGTCACACATCCCAACATACAGAACAGGAGCAGTGGTACTAAGCGGTATCACACATCCCAACATACAGAACAGGAGCAGTGGTACTAAGCGATATCACACATCCCAACATACAGAACAGGAGCAGTGGTACTATGCGGTATCACACATCCCAACATACAGAACAGGAGCAGTGGTACTATGCGGTATCACACATCCCAACATACAGAACAGGAGCAGTGGTACTAAGCGGTATCACACATCCCAACATACAGAACAGGAGCAGTGGTACTAAGCGGTGTCACACATCCCAACATACAGAACAGGAGCAGTGGTACTAAGCGGTGTCACACATCCCAACATACAGAACAGGAGCAGTGGTACTAAGCGGTATCACACATCCCAACATACAGAACAGGAGCAGTGGTACTATGCGGTATCACACATCCCAACATACAGAACAGGAGCAGTGGTACTATGCGGTGTCACACATCCCAACATACAGAACAGGAGCAGTGGTACTAAGCGGTATCACATATCCCAACATACAGAACAGGAGCAGTGGTACTAAGCGGTGTCACACATCCCAACATACAGAACAGGAGCAGTGGTACTATGCGGTATCACACATCCCAACATACAGAACAGGAGCAGTGGTACTATGCGGTATCACACATCCCAACATACAGAACAGGAGCAGTGGTACTATGCGGTATCACACATCCCAACATACAGAACAGGAGCAGTGGTACTATGCGGTATCACACATCCCAACATACAGAACAGGAGCAGTGGTACTATGCGGTATCACACATCCCAACATACAGAACAGGAGCAGTGGTACTATGCGGTATCACACATCCCAACATACAGAACAGGAGCAGTGGTACTAAGCGGTATCACATATCCCAACATACAGAACAGGAGCAGTGGTACTATGCGGTATCACACATCCCAACATACAGAACAGGAGCAGTGGTACTATGCGGTATCACACATCCCAACATACAGAACAGGAGCAGTGGTACTATGCGGTATCACACATCCCAACATACAGAACAGGAGCAGTGGTACTAAGCGGTGTCACACATCCCAACATACAGAACAGGAGCAGTGGTACTATGCGGTATCACACATCCCAACATACAGAACAGGAGCAGTGGTACTATGCGGTATCACACATCCCAACATACAGAACAGGAGCAGTGGTACTAAGCGGTATCACACATCCCAACATACAGAACAGGAGCAGTGGTACTATGCGGTATCACACATCCCAACATACAGAACAGGAGCAGTGGTACTATGCGGTATCACACATCCCAACATACAGAACAGGAGCAGTGGTACTATGCGGTATCACACATCCCAACATACAGAACAGGAGCAGTGGTACTATGCGGTATCACACATCCCAACATACAGAACAGGAGCAGTGGTACTATGCGGTATCACACATCCCAACATACAGAACAGGAGCAGTGGTACTATGCGGTATCACACATCCCAACATACAGAACAGGAGCAGTGGTACTATGCGGTATCACACATCCCAACATGCAGAACAGGAGCAGTGGTACTAAGCGGTATCACACATCCCAACATACAGAACAGGAGCAGTGGTACTATGCGGTATCACACATCCCAACATACAGAACAGGAGCAGTGGTACTATGCGGTATCACACATCCCAACATACAGAACAGGAGCAGTGGTACTATGCGGTGTCACACATCCCAACATACAGAACAGGAGCAGTGGTACTAAGCGATATCACACATCCCAACATACAGAACAGGAGCAGTGGTACTATGCGGTGTCACACATCCCAACATACAGAACAGGAGCAGTGGTACTATGCGGTATCACACATCCCAACATACAGAACAGGCGCAGTGGTACTATGCGGTATCACACATCCCAACATACAGAACAGGAGCAGTGGTACTAAGCGATATCACACATCCCAACATACAGAACAGGAGCAGTGGTACTAAGCGGTGTCACACATCCCAACATACAGAACAGGAGCAGTGGTACTAAGCGGTATCACACATCCCAACATACAGAACAGGAGCAGTGGTACTATGCGGTATCACACATCCCAACATACAGAACAGGAGCAGTGGTACTATGCGGTATCACACATCCCAACATACAGAACAGGAGCAGTGGTACTATGCGGTATCACACATCCCAATATACAGAACAGGAGCAGTGGTACTAAGCGATATCACACATCCCAACATACAGAACAGGAGCAGTGGTACTATGCGGTGTCACACATCCCAACATACAGAACAGGAGCAGTGGTACTATGCGGTGTCACACATCCCAACATACAGAACAGGAGCAGTGGTACTAAGCGGTATCACACATCCCAACATACAGAACAGGAGCAGTGGTACTAAGCGGTGTCACACATCCCAACATACAGAACAGGAGCAGTGGTACTAAGCGGTGTCACACATCCCAACATACAGAACAGGAGCAGTGGTACTATGCGGTATCACACATCCCAACATACAGAACAGGCGCAGTGGTACTATGCGGTATCACACATCCCAATATACAGAACAGGAGCAGTGGTACTATGCGGTGTCACATATCCCAACATACAGAACAGGAGCAGTGGTACTATGCGGTATCACACATCCCAACATACAGAACAGGAGCAGTGGTACTAAGCGGTATCACACATCCCAACATACAGAACAGGAGCAGTGGTACTATGCGGTATCACACATCCCAACATACAGAACAGGAGCAGTGGTACTAAGCGGTATCACACATCCCAACATACAGAACAGGAGCAGTGGTACTATGCGGTATCACACATCCCAACATACAGAACAGGAGCAGTGGTACTATGCGGTGTCACACATCCCAACATACAGAACAGGAGCAGTGGTACTATGCGGTGTCACACATCCCAACATACAGAACAGGAGCAGTGGTACTATGCGGTGTCACACATCCCAACATACAGAACAGGAGCAGTGGTACTATGCGGTGTCACATATCCCAATATACAGAACAGGAGCAGTGGTACTATGCGGTGTCACACATCCCAACATACAGAACAGGAGCAGTGGTACTAAGCGGTGTCACACATCCCAACATACAGAACAGGAGCAGTGGTACTAAGCGATATCACACATCCCAACATACAGAACAGGAGCAGTGGTACTATGCGGTGTCACACATCCCAACATACAGAACAGAAGCAGTGGTACTAAGCGGTATCACACATCCCAACATGCAGAACAGGAGCAGTGGTACTATGCGGTGTCACACATCCCAACATACAGAACAGGAGCAGTGGTACTATGCGGTATCACACATCCCAACATGCAGAACAGGAGCAGTGGTACTAAGCGATATCACACATCCCAACATACAGAACAGGAGCAGTGGTACTATGCGGTATCACACATCCCAACATACAGAACAGGAGCAGTGGTACTATGCGGTATCACACATCCCAACATGCAGAACAGGAGCAGTGGTACTAAGCGATATCACACATCCCAACATACAGAACAGGAGCAGTGGTACTATGCGGTGTCACACATCCCAACATACAGAACAGGAGCAGTGGTACTATGCGGTATCACACATCCCAACATACAGAACAGAAGCAGTGGTACTAAGCGGTATCACACATCCCAACATACAGAACAGGAGCAGTGGTACTAAGCGGTATCACACATCCCAACATGCAGAACAGGAGCAGTGGTACTATGCGGTGTCACACATCCCAACATACAGAACAGAAGCAGTGGTACTATGCGGTATCACACATCCCAACATACAGAACAGGAGCAGTGGTACTAAGCGGTATCACACATCCCAACATACAGAACAGGAGCAGTGGTACTATGCGGTATCACACATCCCAACATACAGAACAGGAGCAGTGGTACTATGCGATATCACACATCCCAACATACAGAACAGGAGCAGTGGTACTATGCGGTGTCACACATCCCAACATACAGAACAGGAGCAGTGGTACTATGCGGTGTCACACATCCCAACATACAGAACAGGAGCAGTGGTACTAAGCGGTATCACACATCCCAACATACAGAACAGGAGCAGTGGTACTATGCGGTGTCACACATCCCAACATACAGAACAGGAGCAGTGGTACTAAGCGGTATCACACATCCCAACATGCAGAACAGGAGCAGTGGTACTAAGCGGTATCACACATCCCAACATACAGAACAGGAGCAGTGGTACTAAGCGGTGTCACACATCCCAACATACAGAACAGGAGCAGTGGTACTATGCGGTGTCACACATCCCAACATACAGAACAGGAGCAGTGGTACTATGCGGTGTCACATATCCCAATATACAGAACAGGAGCAGTGGTACTATGCGGTGTCACACATCCCAACATACAGAACAGGAGCAGTGGTACTAAGCGGTATCACACATCCCAACATACAGAACAGGAGCAGTGGTACTATGCGGTGTCACATATCCCAATATACAGAACAGGAGCAGTGGTACTATGCGGTGTCACACATCCCAACATACAGAACAGGAGCAGTGGTACTAAGCGGTATCACACATCCCAACATACAGTACAGGAGCAGTGGTACTATGCGGTGTCACACATCCCAACATACAGAACAGGAGCAGTGGTACTAAGCGGTGTCACACATCCCAACATACAGAACAGGAGCAGTGGTACTAAGCGGTGTCACACATCCCAACATACAGAACAGGAGCAGTGGTACTAAGCGGTATCACATATCCCAACATACAGAACAGGAGCAGTGGTACTAAGCGGTATCACACATCCCAATATACAGAACAGGAGCAGTGGTACTAAGCGATATCACACATCCCAACATACAGAACAGGAGCAGTGGTACTAAGCGATATCACACATCCCAACATACAGAACAGGAGCAGTGGTACTAAGCGATATCACATATCCCAACATACAGAACAGGAGCAGTGGTACTAAGCGATATCACATATCCCAACATACAGAACAGGAGCAGTGGTACTATGCGGTATCACACATCCCAACATACAGAACAGGAGCAGTGGTACTAAGCGGTATCACACATCCCAACATACAGAACAGGAGCAGTGGTACTAAGCGATATCACACATCCCAACATACAGAACAGGAGCAGTGGTACTATGCGGTATCACACATCCCAACATACAGAACAGGAGCAGTGGTACTAAGCGGTATCACACATCCCAACATACAGAACAGGAGCAGTGGTACTAAGCGGTGTCACACATCCCAACATACAGAACAGGAGCAGTGGTACTATGCGGTATCACACATCCCAACATACAGAACAGGAGCAGTGGTACTAAGCGGTATCACACATCCCAACATACAGAACAGGAGCAGTGGTACTAAGCGGTATCACACATCCCAACATACAGAACAGGAGCAGTGGTACTAAGCGGTATCACACATCCCAACATGCAGAACAGGAGCAGTGGTACTAAGCGGTGTCACACATCCCAACATGCAGAACAGGAGCAGTGGTACTAAGCGGTGTCACACATCCCAACATACAGAACAGGAGCAGTGGTACTAAGCGTTATCACACATCCCAACATACAGAACAGGAGCAGTGGTACTATGCGGTGTCACATATCCCAACATACAGAACAGGAGCAGTGGTACTAAGCGGTGTCACACATCCCAACATACAGAACAGGAGCAGTGGTACTAAGCGGTGTCACACATCCCAACATACAGAACAGGAGCAGTGGTACTATGCGGTATCACACATCCCAACATACAGAACAGGAGCAGTGGTACTAAGCGGTGTCACACATCCCAACATACAGAACAGGAGCAGTGGTACTATGCGGTATCACACATCCCAACATACAGAACAGGAGCAGTGGTACTAAGCGGTATCACACATCCCAACATACAGAACAGGAGCAGTGGTACTAAGCGGTATCACACATCCCAACATACAGAACAGGAGCAGTGGTACTATGCGGTGTCACACATCCCAACATACAGAACAGGAGCAGTGGTACTATGCGGTGTCACACATCCCAACATACAGAACAGGAGCAGTGGTACTAAGCGGTGTCACACATCCCAACATACAGAACAGGAGCAGTGGTACTAAGCGGTGTCACATATCCCAACATACAGAACAGGAGCAGTGGTACTAAGCGATATCACACATCCCAACATACAGAACAGGAGCAGTGGTACTAAGCGGTGTCACACATCCCAACATACAGAACAGGAGCAGTGGTACTATGCGGTGTCACACATCCCAACATACAGAACAGGAGCAGTGGTACTAAGCGGTGTCACACATCCCAACATACAGAACAGGAGCAGTGGTACTAAGCGGTGTCACACATCCCAACATACAGAACAGGAGCAGTGGTACTAAGCGGTGTCACACATCCCAACATACAGAACAGGAGCAGTGGTACTATGCGGTATCACACATCCCAACATACAGAACAGGAGCAGTGGTACTATGCGGTGTCACACATCCCAACATACAGAACAGGAGCAGTGGTACTAAGCGGTGTCACACATCCCAACATACAGAACAGGAGCAGTGGTACTAAGCGGTGTCACATATCCCAACATACAGAACAGGAGCAGTGGTACTATGCGGTGTCACACATCCCAACATACAGAACAGGAGCAGTGGTACTATGCGGTATCACACATCCCAACATACAGAACAGGAGCAGTGGTACTAAGCGGTATCACACATCCCAACATACAGAACAGGCGCAGTGGTACTATGCGGTATCACACATCCCAATATACAGAACAGGAGCAGTGGTACTATGCGGTGTCACATATCCCAACATACAGAACAGGAGCAGTGGTACTATGCGGTATCACATATCCCAACATACAGAACAGGAGCAGTGGTACTATGCGGTGTCACACATCCCAACATACAGAACAGGAGCAGTGGTACTATGCGGTATCACACATCCCAACATACAGAACAGGAGCAGTGGTACTATGCGGTGTCACACATCCCAACATACAGAACAGGAGCAGTGGTACTAAGCGGTATCACACATCCCAACATACAGAACAGGCGCAGTGGTACTATGCGGTATCACACATCCCAATATACAGAACAGGAGCAGTGGTACTATGCGGTGTCACATATCCCAACATACAGAACAGGAGCAGTGGTACTATGCGGTGTCACATATCCCAACATACAGAACAGGAGCAGTGGTACTATGCGGTGTCACACATCCCAACATACAGAACAGGAGCAGTGGTACTATGCGGTGTCACATATCCCAACATACAGAACAGGAGCAGTGGTACTATGCGGTATCACACATCCCAACATACAGAACAGGAGCAGTGGTACTAAGCGGTATCACACATCCCAACATACAGAACAGGAGCAGTGGTACTAAGCGATATCACACATCCCAACATACAGAACAGGAGCAGTGGTACTATGCGGTGTCACACATCCCAACATACAGAACAGGAGCAGTGGTACTAAGCGGTATCACACATCCCAACATACAGAACAGGAGCAGTGGTACTAAGCGGTATCACACATCCCAACATACAGAACAGGAGCAGTGGTACTATGCGGTATCACACATCCCAACATACAGAACAGGCGCAGTGGTACTATGCGGTATCACACATCCCAACATACAGAACAGGAGCAGTGGTACTATGCGGTATCACACATCCCAACATACAGAACAGGAGCAGTGGTACTATGCGGTGTCACACATCCCAACATACAGAACAGGAGCAGTGGTACTAAGCGGTGTCACACATCCCAACATACAGAACAGGAGCAGTGGTACTATGCGGTGTCACATATCCCAACATACAGAACAGGAGCAGTGGTACTAAGCGGTATCACACATCCCAACATACAGAACAGGAGCAGTGGTACTAAGCGGTGTCACACATCCCAACATACAGAACAGGAGCAGTGGTACTAAGCGGTGTCACACATCCCAACATACAGAACAGGAGCAGTGGTACTATGCGGTGTCACACATCCCAACATACAGAACAGGAGCAGTGGTACTATGCGGTGTCACACATCCCAACATACAGAACAGGAGCAGTGGTACTAAGCGGTATCACACATCCCAACATACAGAACAGGAGCAGTGGTACTATGCGGTGTCACACATCCCAACATACAGAACAGGAGCAGTGGTACTAAGCGGTATCACACATCCCAACATGCAGAACAGGAGCAGTGGTACTAAGCGGTATCACACATCCCAACATACAGAACAGGAGCAGTGGTACTAAGCGGTGTCACACATCCCAACATACAGAACAGGAGCAGTGGTACTATGCGGTGTCACACATCCCAACATACAGAACAGGAGCAGTGGTACTATGCGGTGTCACATATCCCAATATACAGAACAGGAGCAGTGGTACTATGCGGTGTCACACATCCCAACATACAGAACAGGAGCAGTGGTACTAAGCGGTATCACACATCCCAACATACAGAACAGGAGCAGTGGTACTATGCGGTGTCACATATCCCAATATACAGAACAGGAGCAGTGGTACTATGCGGTGTCACACATCCCAACATACAGAACAGGAGCAGTGGTACTAAGCGGTATCACACATCCCAACATACAGTACAGGAGCAGTGGTACTATGCGGTGTCACACATCCCAACATACAGAACAGGAGCAGTGGTACTAAGCGGTGTCACACATCCCAACATACAGAACAGGAGCAGTGGTACTAAGCGGTGTCACACATCCCAACATACAGAACAGGAGCAGTGGTACTAAGCGGTATCACATATCCCAACATACAGAACAGGAGCAGTGGTACTAAGCGGTATCACACATCCCAATATACAGAACAGGAGCAGTGGTACTAAGCGATATCACACATCCCAACATACAGAACAGGAGCAGTGGTACTAAGCGATATCACACATCCCAACATACAGAACAGGAGCAGTGGTACTAAGCGATATCACATATCCCAACATACAGAACAGGAGCAGTGGTACTAAGCGATATCACATATCCCAACATACAGAACAGGAGCAGTGGTACTATGCGGTATCACACATCCCAACATACAGAACAGGAGCAGTGGTACTAAGCGGTATCACACATCCCAACATACAGAACAGGAGCAGTGGTACTAAGCGATATCACATATCCCAACATACAGAACAGGAGCAGTGGTACTATGCGGTATCACACATCCCAACATACAGAACAGGAGCAGTGGTACTAAGCGGTATCACACATCCCAACATACAGAACAGGAGCAGTGGTACTAAGCGGTGTCACACATCCCAACATACAGAACAGGAGCAGTGGTACTATGCGGTATCACACATCCCAACATACAGAACAGGAGCAGTGGTACTAAGCGGTATCACACATCCCAACATACAGAACAGGAGCAGTGGTACTAAGCGGTATCACACATCCCAACATACAGAACAGGAGCAGTGGTACTAAGCGGTATCACACATCCCAACATGCAGAACAGGAGCAGTGGTACTAAGCGGTGTCACACATCCCAACATGCAGAACAGGAGCAGTGGTACTAAGCGGTGTCACACATCCCAACATACAGAACAGGAGCAGTGGTACTAAGCGTTATCACACATCCCAACATACAGAACAGGAGCAGTGGTACTATGCGGTGTCACATATCCCAACATACAGAACAGGAGCAGTGGTACTAAGCGGTGTCACACATCCCAACATACAGAACAGGAGCAGTGGTACTAAGCGGTGTCACACATCCCAACATACAGAACAGGAGCAGTGGTACTATGCGGTATCACACATCCCAACATACAGAACAGGAGCAGTGGTACTAAGCGGTGTCACACATCCCAACATACAGAACAGGAGCAGTGGTACTATGCGGTATCACACATCCCAACATACAGAACAGGAGCAGTGGTACTAAGCGGTATCACACATCCCAACATACAGAACAGGAGCAGTGGTACTAAGCGGTATCACACATCCCAACATACAGAACAGGAGCAGTGGTACTATGCGGTGTCACACATCCCAACATACAGAACAGGAGCAGTGGTACTATGCGGTGTCACACATCCCAACATACAGAACAGGAGCAGTGGTACTAAGCGGTGTCACACATCCCAACATACAGAACAGGAGCAGTGGTACTAAGCGGTGTCACATATCCCAACATACAGAACAGGAGCAGTGGTACTAAGCGATATCACACATCCCAACATACAGAACAGGAGCAGTGGTACTAAGCGGTGTCACACATCCCAACATACAGAACAGGAGCAGTGGTACTATGCGGTGTCACACATCCCAACATACAGAACAGGAGCAGTGGTACTAAGCGGTATCACACATCCCAACATACAGAACAGGAGCAGTGGTACTATGCGGTATCACACATCCCAACATACAGAACAGGAGCAGTGGTACTAAGCGGTGTCACACATCCCAACATACAGAACAGGAGCAGTGGTACTATGCGGTGTCACACATCCCAACATACAGAACAGGAGCAGTGGTACTAAGCGGTATCACACATCCCAACATACAGAACAGGAGCAGTGGTACTAAGCGGTGTCACACATCCCAACATACAGAACAGGAGCAGTGGTACTATGCGGTATCACACATCCCAACATACAGAACAGGAGCAGTGGTACTATGCGGTGTCACACATCCCAACATACAGAACAGGAGCAGTGGTACTAAGCGGTGTCACACATCCCAACATACAGAACAGGAGCAGTGGTACTAAGCGGTGTCACATATCCCAACATACAGAACAGGAGCAGTGGTACTATGCGGTGTCACACATCCCAACATACAGAACAGGAGCAGTGGTACTATGCGGTATCACACATCCCAACATACAGAACAGGAGCAGTGGTACTAAGCGGTATCACACATCCCAACATACAGAACAGGCGCAGTGGTACTATGCGGTATCACACATCCCAATATACAGAACAGGAGCAGTGGTACTAAGCGGTGTCACATATCCCAACATACAGAACAGGAGCAGTGGTACTATGCGGTGTCACATATCCCAACATACAGAACAGGAGCAGTGGTACTATGCGGTATCACATATCCCAACATACAGAACAGGAGCAGTGGTACTATGCGGTGTCACACATCCCAACATACAGAACAGGAGCAGTGGTACTATGCGGTATCACACATCCCAACATACAGAACAGGAGCAGTGGTACTATGCGGTGTCACACATCCCAACATACAGAACAGGAGCAGTGGTACTAAGCGGTATCACACATCCCAACATACAGAACAGGCGCAGTGGTACTATGCGGTATCACACATCCCAATATACAGAACAGGAGCAGTGGTACTATGCGGTGTCACATATCCCAACATACAGAACAGGAGCAGTGGTACTATGCGGTGTCACATATCCCAACATACAGAACAGGAGCAGTGGTACTATGCGGTGTCACACATCCCAACATACAGAACAGGAGCAGTGGTACTATGCGGTGTCACATATCCCAACATACAGAACAGGAGCAGTGGTACTATGCGGTATCACACATCCCAACATACAGAACAGGAGCAGTGGTACTAAGCGGTATCACACATCCCAACATACAGAACAGGAGCAGTGGTACTAAGCGATATCACACATCCCAACATACAGAACAGGAGCAGTGGTACTATGCGGTGTCACACATCCCAACATACAGAACAGGAGCAGTGGTACTAAGCGGTATCACACATCCCAACATACAGAACAGGCGCAGTGGTACTATGCGGTATCACACATCCCAATATACAGAACAGGAGCAGTGGTACTAAGCGGTGTCACACATCCCAACATACAGAACAGGAGCAGTGGTACTAAGCGGTATCACACATCCCAACATACAGAACAGGCGCAGTGGTACTATGCGGTATCACACATCCCAATATACAGAACAGGAGCAGTGGTACTATGCGGTGTCACATATCCCAACATACAGAACAGGAGCAGTGGTACTATGCGGTGTCACATATCCCAACATACAGAACAGGAGCAGTGGTACTATGCGGTGTCACACATCCCAACATACAGAACAGGAGCAGTGGTACTATGCGGTGTCACATATCCCAACATACAGAACAGGAGCAGTGGTACTATGCGGTATCACACATCCCAACATACAGAACAGGAGCAGTGGTACTAAGCGGTATCACACATCCCAACATACAGAACAGGAGCAGTGGTACTAAGCGATATCACACATCCCAACATACAGAACAGGAGCAGTGGTACTATGCGGTGTCACACATCCCAACATACAGAACAGGAGCAGTGGTACTAAGCGGTATCACACATCCCAACATACAGAACAGGAGCAGTGGTACTATGCGGTGTCACACATCCCAACATACAGAACAGGAGCAGTGGTACTATGCGGTGTCACACATCCCAACATACAGAACAGGAGCAGTGGTACTATGCGGTGTCACACATCCCAACATACAGAACAGGAGCAGTGGTACTAAGCGGTGTCACACATCCCAACATACAGAACAGGAGCAGTGGTACTATGCGGTATCACATATCCCAACATACAGAACAGGAGCAGTGGTACTAAGCGGTATCACACATCCCAACATACAGAACAGGAGCAGTGGTACTAAGCGGTGTCACACATCCCAACATACAGAACAGGAGCAGTGGTACTAAGCGGTGTCACATATCCCAACATACAGAACAGGAGCAGTGGTACTATGCGGTGTCACATATCCCGGTATACAGAACAGGAGCAGTGGTACTATGCGGTATCACACATCCCAACATACAGAACAGGAGCAGTGGTACTAAGCGGTGTCACACATCCCAACATACAGAACAGGAGCAGTGGTACTATGCGGTATCACACATCCCAACATACAGAACAGGAGCAGTGGTACTATGCGGTGTCACACATCCCAACATACAGAACAGGAGCAGTGGTACTAAGCGGTGTCACACATCCCAACATACAGAACAGGAGCAGTGGTACTATGCGGTATCACATATCCCAATATACAGAACAGGAGCAGTGGTACTATGCGGTATCACACATCCCAACATGCAGAACAGGAGCAGTGGTACTAAGCGGTATCACACATCCCAACATACAGAACAGGAGCAGTGGTACTATGCGGTGTCACATATCCCAACATACAGAACAGGAGCAGTGGTACTATGCGGTATCACACATCCCAACATACAGAACAGGCGCAGTGGTACTATGCGGTATCACACATCCCAACATACAGAACAGGAGCAGTGGTACTATGCGGTATCACACATCCCAACATACAGAACAGGAGCAGTGGTACTATGCGGTGTCACACATCCCAACATACAGAACAGGAGCAGTGGTACTATGCGGTGTCACACATCCCAACATACAGAACAGGAGCAGTGGTACTAAGCGGTGTCACACATCCCAACATACAGAACAGGAGCAGTGGTACTAAGCGGTATCACACATCCCAACATACAGAACAGGCGCAGTGGTACTATGCGGTGTCACATATCCCAACATACAGAACAGGAGCAGTGGTACTAAGCGGTATCACACATCCCAACATACAGAACAGGAGCAGTGGTACTAAGCGGTGTCACACATCCCAACATACAGAACAGGAGCAGTGGTACTAAGCGGTGTCACATATCCCAACATACAGAACAGGAGCAGTGGTACTAAGCGGTATCACACATCCCAACATACAGAACAGGAGCAGTGGTACTAAGCGGTATCACACATCCCAACATACAGAACAGGAGCAGTGGTACTAAGCGATATCACACATCCCAACATACAGAACAGGAGCAGTGGTACTATGCGGTGTCACACATCCCAACATACAGAACAGGAGCAGTGGTACTAAGCGGTGTCACACATCCCAACATACAGAACAGGAGCAGTGGTACTATGCGGTATCACACATCCCAACATACAGAACAGGAGCAGTGGTACTAAGCGGTGTCACACATCCCAACATACAGAACAGGAGCAGTGGTACTAAGCGGTGTCACACATCCCAACATACAGAACAGGAGCAGTGGTACTAAGCGGTGTCACATATCCCAACATACAGAACAGGAGCAGTGGTACTAAGCGGTATCACACATCCCAACATACAGAACAGGAGCAGTGGTACTATGCGGTGTCACATATCCCGGTATACAGAACAGGAGCAGTGGTACTATGCGGTGTCACACATCCCAACATACAGAACAGGAGCAGTGGTACTAAGCGGTGTCACACATCCCAACATACAGAACAGGAGCAGTGGTACTATGCGGTGTCACACATCCCAACATACAGAACAGGAGCAGTGGTACTAAGCGGTGTCACATATCCCAACATACAGAACAGGAGCAGTGGTACTAAGCGGTATCACACATCCCAACATACAGAACAGGAGCAGTGGTACTATGCGGTATCACACATCCCAATATACAGAACAGGAGCAGTGGTACTATGCGGTGTCACATATCCCGGTATACAGAACAGGAGCAGTGGTACTGGTATCACATATCCCGGTATACAGAACAGGAGAAGTGTTGATATATAGTATCTTTTACCCCATCATAGAGAGGAGAAGTGGTACTATGTAGTATAATTTATCCTAGTATACAAAACAGGAGTAGTGGTTCTTTCCACATGTCATATATCAAAGTATACAGAGCATATCTTATATCTTTCCTAACTGCAAGAAATATCCAAGGGTATAGTATCTAAAGAAAGTATACTTTAGAAAAAGCATGAATTATAGTTGTTATGTAGACTAAATAAACATAACTTCACCTGGGTCATTATAATAAACTATAGTTACATTCAGATTAGTGTCAGGATTATTATACAGGTTGAACTCGATGGACATCTTGTCTTTTTTCAACCTCATTAAATATATTACTATGTCACTATAGTTTAGGAGAAGTGGTAATATGAATTGTCACATATCTAAGTATACAGAATAGAAGCAGTGGTACTATGCTGTTGTCACATATCCCAGTATACAGAACAGGAGAAATGGTACTATGCAGTATCACTTATCCCAGTATACAGAATGAGAGAAGTAGTACTGTGCAATATAATATATCCCAGTATACAGAACAGGAGAAATGGTACTATGCAGTATCATATATCCCAGTACACAGAATGAGAGAAGTGGTAATATGTAGTGTCACTTATCCCAGTGTACAGAATGAGAGAAGTAGTACTGTGCAGTGTAATATATCCCAGTATACAGAATAAGAAGTGGTACTATGAAGTATAATATATCCCAGCATATATACTGAGAGAAGTGGTACTATGCAGTATAATATATCCCAGTATACACAATGAGAGAAGTAGTACTGTGCAGTGTAATATATCCCAGTATACAGAATGAGAAGTTGCACTATGAAGTATAATATATCCCAATATACAGAATGAGGGAAGTGATTATTTGCAGTATAATATATCCCAGAATCCGAAATGAGAGAAGTGGTACTATGCAGTGTCACATATCCCAGTATACAGAATGAGAAGTTGCACTGTGAAGTATAATATATCCCAATATACGGAATGAGGGAAGTGATTATTTGCAGTATAATATATCCCAGAATAGGAAATTAGAGAAGTAGTACTATGCAGTGTCACATATCCCAGTATACAGAATGAGAAGTTGCACTATGAAGTATAATATATCCCAATATACGGAATGAGGGAAGTGATTATTTGCAGTATAATATATCCCAGAATAGGAAATGAGAGAAGTAGTACTATGCAGTGTCACATATCCCAGTATACAGAATGAGAAGTTGCACTATGAAGTATAATATATCCCAATATACGGAATGAGGGAAGTGATTATTAGCAGTATAATATATCCCAGCATAGGAAATGAGAGAAGTAGTACTATGCAGTGTCACATATCCCAGTATACAGAATGAGAAGTTGCACTATGAAGTATAATATATCCCAATATACGGAATGAGGGAAATGATTATTTGCAGTATAATATATCCCAGAATAGGAAATGAGAGAAGTAGTACTATGCAGTGTCACATATCCCAGTATACAGAATGAGAAGTTGCACTATGAAGTATAATATATCCCAATATACGGAATGAGGGAAGTGATTATTTGCAGTATAATATATCCCAGAATAGGAAATGAGAGAAGTAGTACTATGCAGTGTCACATATCCCAGTATACAAAACAGCAGCTGTGGTACTATGAAGATCGCAGCTGTCCCTAAACAAACGAGGAGGACTAAGGGGCTGGGTAACCAATATGTGGGTTTCTGCTGGGCTGAACAAAATCAAAATCAAGAAAACAAATCAATTTACAAACCCCCAGCTTTACATGTTACGCAACTGCTTTTCCTGCCAGTCACAACATGGAAGAGGAAGCCAGGTGACCCGGCCGCTGCTGATTATACGCCGGCTGCTGTCTGATTGCAGCTCCTCTTTATTCTGCAGACTGCGCTGTCGGCTAAAACCAACTCTACACGGCAATAAAGGAGAGGTCCAGCTCTTAAAATTGGAGGTCAATTAGACACTTAATGATAAAGCATATCTTTAAATATATTTCTGCTATTATTATCCTAGCAAAAAATTAATTAATCAGGTCATACAGGACATGAAGGCTAATGTGGAGTGTAATTATTGCTGATCTTTCGACATGCTCTCCTCTACAGAGAGTCCTTGTTCAGCTTCTGACTACTTGAATTTCTAGTGTTTAATCACATGAAAAAAGCTCTGTTTGACTCTCCCGGAGATCTGAGCCCATTTCACTCCCTTGTTGCAGCTTATCTGAATCTGGAGGTTTTTACATTTCAGACATGTTCTGATATTATTAAATATGACAGATACTCAGATACAGACTTCGTACGAGGGCGGCGTGTCCTGGCACCAGAATCGGAGCTTTTCTGGGCCCAGGGAAATCTACAGAAGACAATTCAATGTTCAATGTACACGAGGAACATCCTGACACAGTCTCTTCTTGTCCCACGTCCTCAGGGGCTATTACCCTCACCCTGTTACCCCTTTCTATCTGTCAACTCTTTGCTAAATATGACATATGTTCACTGAACACTTAACGGAGAAGGGCAATTTATGATTACTTGGGAGAGGGGGGGGAGATAAACCTCTACTAGAGGGGTAACAGGGAGGGTAATAAATTTAGTACTGTAGAGGGGTAATGTCTACTGGATAGAGGTAAAAAAAACAAACAGTGCAGAGTAGGGGTAATAAACATACTGACGGACAAAAGAGGGTAATAAACATGTAGTTTAGCACTTTGGAGGTCAGAGTGGGGAATATATGAACCATCTGAGTGTCTCAGTGAACGTTACTTCATCTGGGGACAGAACTGCACCCTTATTACTCATCTTAACCATATCAACAAGAAAATAATAAGTGTGAAATCTTTTCATTTCTCGAGAGTTTGACTTTTTTCCCAGTTCAGAGGGTTTACATCCTGGAGACGTTACTGATGCTGCCACTGTCTGTGGAGGAGTTCAGATACATACCAATAAGTAATGCATTAGAAAGCTATCATCAGAGCCGGCATTAGGCATAGGCAAACTAGGCAAATGCCTAGGGTATTTGGTATGCTTAGGGGCAGCAGCAGCTTCTGCTGATTAAAATGATATGCGGCATGCCTATATTCTGTGTGTGACTACGGCTGTATCTGCATACGAAATGCTACGTTGCGTGTATTCCTGGAAGTCACTGTAATGTAGCATTTCGTATATGCAGATACAGCCGCAGTCGCACACAGTATATAGACATGCAGCATATCATTTCAATCAGCAGAAGCTGCTTGTGCATCCTAGCCACATAGTAATGCAAATAAGATGCATTTTCAATTTCATAAACAAAAGGCGCCCGACGTTAGCAGAGCTGCCGGCTGACTCATGCCAGGCATCTCCTGCAGAACTAGTGGCAGTGTTAGGGGGCACCAGCCAAAATCTTGCCTAGGGCATCATATTGGTCAGGGCCGGCTCTGGCTATCATATGGTTAACCACGCCAGGTTACCCAAGGAGGGCACCGGGACTTTTCAATACTATATGGGAAGTGCTGCCTGAACACAGTTTTATATATATATATATATATATATATATATATATAAATACACAAACATACACACACAACTATATAGCAAATAAAACACTAATACACATGCTCTTTGTGAGTACGAGATCCTATGTATTATTCCTGAGTGATTGTAGTCATCGCTTTCCTCCATGTTTCGACTCTGCGCTACAGTGAAACCAATGGGTGTTTGGGCCCTGCATTATTTTTAGTCTAATCCATGTAAGAGTATCCGGTATGCATTAGCCGTGTGAAGTCTGTTGCTATGGCGATGAATTTCCGTTGAATACTAGGTAATTACCACCATACAAGAGAGGGTAAGTACCACGTACTGCTCCGTCCCAGTCTGTCTCTGGAACTCTCGGAGTCTTACTGGCAACTAACAGATTCAGACTCCATTAAATACTGTATCATCTGTTTTGTTCACATTACACATCAGGATAATTATAACATGATATAGACAATCAGCTCATTATTATATGGGTATATAAACTCTCCCTGGGAGATCATATGACTATAATGAGAATACTGTTGTTGCATCCAAGAGTTCTCAGGCAATGACACCTTATAGCGATGGGGTTACGGGACCACGCTAGTTTTGGTGACAACAGAGAGACTCAGGGAGGTGTCAGATACCCCATGGCCAAGCTAATACCAGGTGACCAGAGCTAACCAGTGAGTTATCACTCACCAATATTAGGTACAATTGTATCTACAGCCTTTGATTTGGCAATGACTTGTAGCGTACCTATCACCTGCACACACTGGTAGCAGACATGTGAAGGGCTGAGCCAATGGGAAAGAAGCCTAAAGCTAACTGCTAATGGACTGAGCCAATGAGAATGCAGCTTAAGACATTCGATACTATTGTCAGTATATCACCTGAGTGATGTGACTGGTGCTCAGTAAATCTATAGGCTGTAGGCTCGTGAATACAAGATGGCCAGCCTCCTCCATAAGCAAGTGACCGCTTAAGGTGGGTACACACTGATAGATATATCTGCAGATATATCTATGGACGGATCGGGCAGTGTGCTGTGCATACACACTGGCCAATCCGTTGGGGAATGACGTCATGAATTGGGTGGGCGTGTACACACGCCCCCCCCAGTTCAGCTGTCAATCACCGCCGGCCGCGGCAGCAGCATGTGTACGGGCGGTCTGCTGGTCGCCCGTACACACACCTCGATGCGCCAATATATCGGTAGATATACTGGGCGTCGGCTGTGCTGCGGGGCCGACGCGATATGTCTGTGAACGACGGAGTTCACAGACATATCGCCCGTACACACTGGCCGACGGACCCGCGATATATCGGCCGTTCAATAGAACGGCTGATATATCGGCCAGTGTGTACCCACCTTTAGTCTCTTTTTTTTTTTTTTTTTTTTATAAAGCCAAAATTTATGACTCTATATAAATAATAATAATAAATATGATGAACTGCCCAGACAATAGCAATCACAAACAATTCACAGATTCCCAATTTAAAGATTCCCCAATATACGTCAATACATTAGAGATATTTTTCAGGGATTTGCAGATCATTTTCAGCGAATACAGATCTGCCTACAAATCTGCCAATCTTGAAAGGCCTATTATTTTACTAGCAACAGTCTGCAAATCTGCTGATTGTAATAAAGTGCCCTACACACTTAAAGATTATCTGTCCAATCTTCCTGGTTGGAACAAAAATTCTGGTAATGTACGGGAGCAAATGACAATTGACCATTTGCTCTCAAACACTGGAAAACAGACAAAAATAGACTTTCAGACAAATTGGTTAAGTTTGTTTCATTAAACCAATTTAACTGAACTTCCGTTTTTGTCCATTTTCTGGATTTTGGGAGCAAATGGTTGATTGTCATTTGCTCCCAGACACTGCCAGATTTTCTTTCCAATCAGTAAGATTGGACAGATAATACACTAGCAATCTACAGCTTTAATTAATCTGTGAAATTCCACTAGTCTCTCATATACAGAGTTGGTTGACCGGCGTTTGCCAACTGTCAGGCTGTTAATTATTCCCGATTCCGGCGTCGGTATAGTGACCTCACATCCCCACATACCACTCACCATATGTACAACCCCCAGATCTACAGATCACAACTGGCAGATCTAGGTTCCCCTTATACCATATATACAGTCCACAGATCTATAGATTCCCATCCAGAAACCTCTAATCCCTCATATACCAATATGTACAACCCTGGCAAATCTGTAGATTCCCCCATACACCATATGTAGAGACCACAAATCTACAGATTACAACCGGCAGATCTATAGATTCCCCCATGCACCATATGTACAGTCCACAGATTTAGAGATCACAACCTATAGATCCACATGTACAGACCCAAATCTACACATCCCCATCAAGCACACACACTCACTTATATATCTACTGTATACATATATAGCATCCAGCAGATCTCTTGATGCCCCATACACCCCCTAGATCTATAGATTCCAACATACGGCCATCAGACCTACAGTGAATGACTGACCTGGATCTGTTGTTGTAAAATGTTAATCTTGTGTTGCTGTTGGAGAAGTTGCTGCTGTTGTCTTGCGATCTGTGGGAGCACAAGAGACACACACATTCAGAATTTAATCAGGTGGATCCAAGGTCCTAAAACTGAACAGGTTTTAAGCCCAGATCTTAATACAGTCACTGAATAAACAACTTGCAATCAAGATGGGAAATCCTGATAATGTGTTTTTTTTTTTTTTTTATGTTCCATGAAGAGGGGATACGGAGTCTGTAGGGATCACCATAAAACATAACACAGCATTGTTACACATACAGCTTCATTTAACAAGCATGTTATATTCTCTTATTGACATTTATTTACACCCAATTACAGATAAAATAAACCCGGACGGACGTGGAACAGAGAGGATGGACAGGAGTCTGTTCGGCTGTACGGTGACAATTGCAGAACGGACTGCATATATTCTACGCATCTCCGGCTAATTTGGTGACACTATTCCAAAATGTTAAAAAGTGCCCCTTAAAACCCAACAATCCGCTGCTTTCACTATACACAACAGTGCACCCCTTCGCCCCCGAACAAGCCCCCACAACCGATCTGGGAGGAGGAAAAACCTGGGCAGCCAGTGATTGGAGGCTCTTATTATTTCAGTGTACGAGGTAATGGGTGCCACACGTACAAAATATGTAACAAACACTTGTGGTGACTTAACCCCCCCCCCCCCCCTCAGCTCCAGGCACGATAGGAGCAGCGGGGGTCACACATCACTGCGCTAGGAGCCGGGTTATCAGCCACCAGATGTGCACTCTCTCTGACACCAATCACACAATGAATAATGTACAGATTGCCTGAGGATGTTGTCACAAACATCAGCCGCACTCAATTTCACTCTATAAAAACTTATGATTGGCAGATGGAAATGAGCCAAATGTATGTGAAATCGTTACAAAACACCCATCGCTTGACCCCCACGTCGCTGAAGAAAGGACGGGAAGAGATTGTCAGAAAGCGGAGACTTTCTATGGCGGAAATCGACCTTTCGCTCAGTCTGTGAGCTGCAAACTCTCAGAGCTCCCCTCAGATTCACTATTGAACTCCCTCATTCCGAAAACCTCTCGCATTGTACAGTACGGAGCCATCTTTTTAATAAGCCTCCTGATAAACTGTTATGGCAAATATTTTTAGTTGCGACTTACAGCCGTAGCAGCCGCCATTAAACAGTGGACAGCAACGCCGCCTCCGGCCACGGAACATTGCAGGGGGGGGGAGGGGGGGGGGGGGGGGCTACCTATGTGCCAAAGGAGACTCCGGAATCACATGTGGCCGGAAATAATCTATCCAATCAGGAATAGTATCGTTCAATAGAAATTTCAATCTTAGTGGAGGCATACACAGGGGCTGAGCTGAGCCAGCAGGCTACGAGGCATGGATGTCACCCGAATAACACCAGAGGCTGAAATACTGCTTTTATTTGCCTATTGGCTGGGTTACATGCTCGCTCCATTGAGCGTGACAACCTAGTTTTAAGTGTCATTTAATTTTCATTTTGAAATATAATTACTAAGTGTTCGCTGTAAGATATCACTTGTCTGCAAATGTGTCAAGATTAATTTGTGCTAGCTTATTCACAAGTGTCAATAGTTAATTACTGTATCGTCTCTGGATGGTTTAAATGACATTCTGATTCCAGAACTTCCTTTATGTGATTTGTCATTTGGGGATGAGCCCGCCTCGCCACATGTGGACAAATATTGGAACCCATAAAATATCCCAAGTCATAACTCATTAAAACCAGTGGAGCATCGCGCTCTGCCGTACCCTGCTAAAATACTTTTTAAATTAAAAGATAATTCCAGTAATAATGTCAGATTCTTAAAAAATGCACATTAATTTTAGGTCTGTCTGATCTAATGCTCTGGGGTCCGCTGTTTGCTGGCATTGTTGTAGTGCGGGGGGATCTCGTTGCAGGAGGAATAACAGTTACTTATATATTTTCTTTCCCACTAGAGATTGTTCTAAAGTTTTACTGATCTCGTCTTCTCTGGGAACTTCGCAGAGATGAAAAGAATGTGGCACAAAAAAAAAAAAAAAAAAGAAGAACAGAATGATTGGTGGACAGGGAAAGCTACAGGCCACCCTCATATACAGGAGCCATTGCAGAGTTGGAGCAGTATATGTGCGTGGGATTATGGGGGGGAGGGCATGCGCACATTCAGCGTTACAAGGAGCTATATTACGCAGTTGTGACGTCGTAGGGATATCTCACTTTCTGGGGAATCACCTGTTCCTGCTGCTGGCGTGCCAGGTCCATTTGCTGTCTCTGCTTCTCTATCTGGGAGGCGGCCAGTTTCTTCTGTTCGTCGTGTGCGGCCAGGAGCTGCTCCCGGAGGCTGATCAGCTGCGTAATCATGGTGGAGAGCTGGCGCTCCTTCTCCGCTAAACTTTCTGGGGTTCCTGGGCAGAAGAAGAAGAAGAGATAGTTAAAAACAAGGTATGGAGAGAGCTCGCTGGACTAGATATGCGTATTCTTATTAGAGGACTAAACAACTTCAGACACCAGAATGAATAATTCAAAGTGAAACAAAAATGATCTATCTATACATACACAGACATAAACATAATAAAATCAACTGCTGATAAGAATGATGTCACCATGTTGACATTTAATGACAATAGCTATGACCTCTGACCCTCCCTCCAGTGCCAGTGATGTCACTTCCACAGAATTCCAACATGCAGTAACAGACGTCTAATATGCCATAATTACTCGTTGCATACCACCTCATAATGAAACACAGTCACCCCCGATCATCAACCAATGACATCACAACCATAACACATTGGGCCTAATTCAGACCTGATCGCTCGCTAGGTTTTTTTTTGCACTGCTGCGAGCAGATAGTCTCCGCCCATAGGGGAGTGTATTTTTGCTTTGCAAGTGTGCAAACGCATGTGCAGCCAAGCAGCACAAAAACGTTGTGTGCAGTTTCTGAGTAGCCCAGGACTTACTCAGCCGCTGCGATCACTTCAGCCTGTCCGGTTCCGGAATTGACGTCAGACACCTGCCCTGCAAACGCTTGGACCCGTCCTGCAATCGTTTTTCCAACCACTCCCAGAAAACGGTCAGTTGACACCCAGAAACGCCCTCTTCCTGTCAATCTCCTTGCGATCGGCTGTGCGAATGGATTCTTCGTACAATCCATCGCCCAGCAACGATCCGCTTTGTAACCGTACAACGCGCCTGCGCAATGCGGTGCATACACATGCGCAGTTCTGACCTGATCGCAGTGCAGCGAAAAATCCTAGCGTGCGAACAGGACAGAATGACCTCCATTATGTACAATCAAAAATGTGTAACAGTACAGTAGAAAGGAAAAACCTCATACAAACTCTGTAGAGGACAAAAGGCTTTACAGAAAAGTTGGTGCGCGCCTACCTCTAAGTCTGTTTTGTTTTTTTATTTACATGCTCTACTGCACTAACATTTTATGCTGTCCAGGTAGCAGGTAAATAAAAAAAATAAGAATTTACTTACCGATAATTCTATTTCTCGTAGTCCGTAGTGGATGCTGGGGACTCCGTCAGGACCATGGGGATTAGCGGCTCCGCAGGAGACAGGGCACAAAAGTAAAAGCTTTAGGATCAGGTGGTGTGCACTGGCTCCTCCCCCTATGACCCTCCTCCAAGCCTCAGTTAGGATACTGTGCCCGGACGAGCGTACACAATAAGGAAGGATTTTGAATCCCGGGTAAGACTCATACCAGCCACACCAATCACACTGTACAACCTGTGATCTGAACCCAGTTAACAGCATGATAACAGCGGAGCCTCTGAAAAGATGGCTCACAACAATAATAACCCGATTTTTGTAACAATAACTATGTACAAGTATTGCAGACAATCCACACTTGGGATGGGCGCCCAGCATCCACTACGGACTACGAGAAATAGAATTATCGGTAAGTAAATTCTTATTTTCTCTGACGTCCTAAGTGGATGCTGGGGACTCCGTCAGGACCATGGGGATTATACCAAAGCTCCCAAACGGTCGGGAGAGTGCGGATGACTCTGCAGCACCGAATGAGAGAACTCCAGGTCCTCCTCAGTCAGGGTGTGCCCCTGACCAAGTATCAGCTCGGCAAAGTTGTAAAGCCGAGACCCCTCGGGCAGCCGCCCAAGATGAGCCCACCTTCCTTGTGGAATGGGCATTTACATATTTTGGCTGTGGCAGGCCTGCCACAGAATGTGCAAGCTGAATTGTACTACACATCCAACTAGCAATCGTCTGCTTAGAAGCAAGAGCACCCAGTTTGTTGGGTGCATACAGGATAACAGCAAGTCAGTCTTCCTGACTCCAGCCGTCCTGGAAACTATATTTTCAGGGCCCTGACAACATCTAGCAACTTGGAGTCCTCCAAGTCCCTAGTAGCCGCAGGTACCACAATAAGCTGGTTCGGGTGAAACACTGACACCACCTTAGGGAGAAACTGGGGATGAGTCCGCAGCTCTGCCCTGTCCGAATGGACAATCAGATATGGGCTTTTTGAGACAAACGCCGCCAATTCTGACACTCGCCTGGCCGAGGCCAGGGCCAACAGCATGGTCACTTTCCCTGTGAGATATTTCAAATCCACAGATTTGAGCGGTTTAAACCAATGTGATTTTAGGAATCCCAGAACTACGTTGAGATCCCACAGTGCCACTGGAGGCACAAAAAGGGGGTTGTATATGCAGTACTCCCTTGACAAACTTCTGGACTTCAGGAACTGAAGCCAATTCTTTCTGGAAGAAAATCGACAGGGCCGAAATTTGAACCTTAATGGACCCCAATTTGAGGCCCATAGACACTCCTGTTTGCAGGAAATGCAGGAAACGACCGAGTTGAAATTTCTTCATGGGGCCTTCCTGGCCTCACACCACGCAACATATTTTCGCCACATGTGGTGATAATGTTGTGCGGTCACCTCCTTCCTGGCTTTGACCAGGGTAGGAATGACCTCTTCCGGAATGCCTTTTTCCCTTAGGATCCGGCGTTCAACCGCCATGCCGTCAAACGCAGCCGCGGTAAGTCTTGGAACAGACATGGTACTTGCTGAAGCAAGTCCCTTCTTAGCGGCAGAGGCCATGAGTCCTCTGTGAGCATCTCTTGAAGTTCCGGGTACCAAGTCCTTCTTGGCCAATCCGGAGCCACGAGTATAGTTCTTACTCCTCTACGTCTTATAATTCTCAATACCTTGGGTATGAGAAGCAGAGGAGGGAAGACATACACCGACTGGTACACCCACGGTGTTACCAGAACGTCCACAGCTATTGCCTGAGGGTCTTTTGACCTGGCGCAATACTTGTCCAGTTTTTTGTTCAGGCGGGACGCCATCATGTCCACCTTTGGTCTTTTCCAACGGTTCACAATCATGTGGAAGACTTCCCGATGAAGTCCCCACTCTCCCGGGTGGAGGTTGTGCCTGCTGAGGAAGTCTGCTTCCCAGTTGTCCACTCCCGGAATGAACACTGCTGACAGTGCTATCACATGATTTTCCGCCCAGCGAAAAATCCTTGCAGTTTCTGCCATTGCCCTCCTGCTTCTTGTGCCGCCCTGTCTGTTTACGTGGGCGACTGCCGTGATGTTGTCCCACTGGATCAATACCGGCTGACCTTGAAGCAGAGGTCTTGCTAAGCTTAGAGCATTGTAAATTGCCCTTAGCTCCAGTATATTTATGTGGAGAAAAATCTCCAGACTTGATCACACTCCCTGGAAATTTTTTCCCTGTGTGACTGCTCCCCAGCCTCTCAGGCTGGCCTCCGTGGTCACCAGCATCCAATCCTGAATGCCGAATCTGCGGCCCTCTAGAAGATGAGCACTCTGTAACCACCACAGGAGAGACACCCCTGTCCCTGGAGACAGGGTTATCCGCTGATGCATCTGAAAATGCGATCCGGACCATTTGTCCAGCAGATCCCACTGAAAAGTTCTTGCGTGGAATCTGCCGAATGGAATCGCTTCGTAATAAGCCACCATTTTTCCCAGGACACTTGTGCAATGATGCACTGACACTTTTCCTGGTTTTAGAAGATTCCTGACTAGCTCGGATAACTCCCTGGCTTTCTCCTCCGGGAGAAACACCTTTTTCTGGACTGTGTCCAGAACCATCCCTAGGAACAGCAGACGTGTCGTCGGAAACGGCTGCGATTTTGGATATTTAGAATCCACCCGTGCTGTCGTAGAACTACTTGAGATAGTGCTACTCCGACTTCCAACTGTTCTCTGGACCTTGCCCTTATCAGGAGATCGTCCAAGTAAGGGATAATTAAGACGCCTTTTCTTTGAAGAAGAATCATCATTTCGGCCATTACTTTGGTAAACACCCGGGGTGCCGTGGACAATCCAAACGGCAGCGTCTGAAACTGATAGTGACAGTTCCGTACCACGAACCTGAGGTACCCTTGGTGAGAAGGGCAATTTGGGACATGGAGGTAAGCATCCTTGATGTCCAGGGACACCATATAGTCCCCTTCTTCCTGGTTCGCTATCACTGCTCTGAGTGACTCCATCTTGATTTGAACCTTTGTATGTAAGTGTTCAAAGATTTCCCATTTAGAATAGGTCTCACCGAGCCGTCTGGCTTCAGTACCACAATATAGTGTGGAATAATACCCCTTTCCTTGTTGTAGGAGGGGTACTTTGATTATCACCTGCTGGGAATACAGCTTGTGAATTGTTTCCAATACTGCCTCCCTGTCGGAGGAAGACGTTGGTAAAGCAGACATCAGGAGCCTGCGAGGGGGAGACGTCTCGAATTTCCAGTCTGTACCCCTGGGATACTACTTGTAGGATCCAGGGGTCCACTTGCGAGTGAGCCCACTACGCGCTGAAACTCTTGAGACGACCCCCCACCGCACTTGAGTCCGCTTGTACGGCCCCAGCGTCATGCTGAGGACTTGGCAGAAGCTGTGGAGGGCTTCTGTTCCTGGGAATGGGCTGCCTGCTGCAGTCTTCTTCCCTTTCCTCTATCCCTGGGCAGATATGACTGGCCTTTTGCCCGCTTGCCCTTATGGGGACGAAAGGACTGAGGCTGAAAAGACGGTGTCTTTTTCTGCTGAGATGTGATTTGGGGTAAAAAAGGTGGATTTTCCAGCTGTTGCCGAGGCCACCAGGTCCGATGGACCGACCCCAAATAACTCCTCCCCTTTATACGGCAATACTTCCATGTGCCGTTTGGAATCTGCATCACCTGACCACTGTCGTGTCCATAAACATCTTCTGGCAGATATGGACATCGCACTTACTCTTGATGCCAGAGTGCAAATATCCCTCTGTGCATCTCGCATATATAGAAATGCATCCTTTAAATGCTCTATAGTCAATAAAATACTGTCCCTGTCAAGGGTATCAATATTTTCAGTCAGGGAATCCGACCAAGCCACCCCAGCGCTGCACATCCAGGCTGAGGCGATCGCTGGTCGCAGTATAACACCAGTATGTGTGTATATACCTTTTTAGGATATTTTCCAGCCTCTCAGCTGGCTCCTTGAGGGCGGCCCTATCTGGAGACGGTACCGCCACTTGTTTTGATAAGCGTGTGAGCGCCTTATCCACCCTAAAGGGTGTTTCCCAACGCGCCCTAACTTCTGGCGGGAAAGGGTATACCGCCAATAATTTTCTATCGGGGGAAACCCACGCATCATCACACACTTCATTTAATTTATCTGATTCAGGAAAAACTACAGGTAGTTTTTTCACACCCCACATAATACCCTTCTTGTGGTACTTGTAGTATCAGAAATATGTAACACCTCCTTCATTGCCCTTAACATGTAACGTGTGGCCCTAAAGGAAAATACGTTTGTTTCTTCACCGTCGACACTGGAGTCAGTGTCCGTGTCTGTGTCGACCGACTGAGGTAAATGAGCGTTTTACAGCCCCTGACGGTGTTTGAGACGCCTGGACAGGTACTAATTTGTTTGCCGGCCGTCTCATGTCGTCAACCGACCTTGCAGCGTGTTGACATTATCACGTAATTCCTTAAATAAGCCATCCATTCCGGTGTCGACTTCCTAGAGAGTGACATCACCATTTCAGGCAATTGCTCCGCCTCCTCACCAACATCGTCCTCATACATGTCGACACACACGTACCGACACACAGCACACACACAGGGAATGCTCTGATAGAGGACAGGACCCCACTAGCCCTTTGGGGAGACAGAGGGAGAGTTTGCCAGCACACACCAAAAACGCTATAATTATACAGGGACAACCTTTATATAAGTGTTTTTCCCTTATAGCATTTTAATATATATATACATATCGCCAAATAGGTGCCCCCCCTCTCTGTTTTAACCCTGTTTCTGTAGTGCAGTGCAGGGGAGAGCCTGGGAGCCTTCCCACCAGCATTTCTGTGAGGGAAAATGGCGCTGTGTGCTGAGGAGAATAGGCCCCGCCCCCTTTTCGGCGGGCTTCTTCTCCCGTTTTTCTGAGACCTGGCAGGGGTTAAATACATCCATATAGCCCCCAGGGGCTATATGTGATGTATTTTTAGCCAGAATAAGGTACTATCATTGCTGCCCAGGGCGCCCCCCCCCAGCGCCCTGCACCCTCAGTGACCGCTGCTATGAAGTGTGCTGACAACAATGGCGCACAGCTGCAGTGCTGTGCGCTACCTTATGAAGACTGAAGAGTCTTCTGCCGCCGTTTCTGGACCTTCACTTTTCGGCATCTGCAAGGGGGGTCGGCGGCGCGGCTCCGGGACGAACCCCAGGGTGAGACCTGTGTTCCGACTCCCTCTGGAGCTAATGGTGTCCAGTAGCCTAAGAAGCCAATCCATCCTGCACGCAGGTGAGTTCACTTCTCTCCCCTAAGTCCCTCGATGCAGTGAGCCTGTTGCCAGCAGGACTCACTGAAAATAAAAAACCTAACAAACTTTTACTCTAAGCAGCTCTTTAGGAGAGCCACCTAGATTGCACCCTTCTCGGCCGGGCACAAAAATCTAACTGAGGCTTGGAGGAGGGTCATAGGGGGAGGAGCCAGTGCACACCACCTGATCCTAAAGCTTTTACTTTTGTGCCCTGTCTCCTGCGGAGCCGCTAATCCCCATGGTCCTGACGGAGTCCCCAGCATCCACTTAGGACGTCAGAGAAAAATAGTTAAAGCTTTCTTTATATAGCACATCTCAGAATGGCGTTATATGGAGAAAACTCCGCAGGGACAGAGGGATTGCGTCCAATCAGTCCCTGCAGCCCGCTGTAACTCCGCCCACTCTCCGCCCCTGACTTGGTAAATACACTGCCAGTGTTCCCGGCAGGTGGAGCAGTTTGTACTCAAAACAGAGAAGCTCTGCGAAGGGCTATACATAGTGTACATATAAATATAGACATTATATATAATATACACTGTGTAGGGGATGAGGCAGTCTTTTTGCACAACCGAAAAAAAACTTCCTGCAGGGACACTGCCAGGGACAGCAATTAACGCAACTGTGTTAATAACTCAGAGGGTCAGCGCCAATGTCACAGTGTCAGAGCACCAGGTGACTCTCAGCACTGTAACAGGGTGACACGCTGTGAGACAGTCAGCGCCAATGTCACAGTGTCAGAGCACCAGGTGACTCTCAGCACTGTAACGGTGACACGCTGTGAGACAGTCAGCACCAAGGTCACAGTGTCAGAGCACCAGGTGACTCTCAGCACTATAACAGGGTGACACGCTGTGAGACAGTCAGTACCAATGTCACAGTGTCAGAGCTCCAGGTGACTCTCAGCACTGTAACAGGGTGACACGCTGTGAGACAGTCAGTGCCAATGTCACAGTGTCAGAGCACCAGGTGACTCTCAGCACTGTAACAGGGTGACACGCTGTGAGACAGTCAGTGCCAATGTCACAGTGTCAGAGCTCCAGGTGACTCTCAGCACTGTAACAGGGTGACACGCTGTGAGACAGTCAGTGCCAATGTCACAGTGTCAGAGCACCAGGTGACTCTCAGACTCTCAGCACTGTAACAGGGTGACACGCTGTGAGACAGTCAGTGCCAATGTCACAGTGTCAGAGCTCCAGGTGACTCTCAGCACTGTAACGGTGACACGCTGTGAGAGTGAGCGCCAATGTCACAGTGTCAGAGCTCCAGGTGACTCTCAGCACTATAACAGGGTGACACGCTGTGAGACAGTCAGTACCAATGTCACAGTGTCAGAGCTCCAGGTGACTCTCAGCACTGTAACAGGGTGACACGCTGTGAGACAGTCAGCGCCAATGTCACAGTGTCAGAGCTCCAGGTGACTCTCAGCACTGTAACAGGGTGACACGCTGTGAGACAGTCAGTGCCAATGTCACAGTGTCAGAGCACCAGGTGACTCTCAGCACTGTAACAGGGTGACACGCTGTGAGACAGTCAGTGCCAATGTCACAGTGTCAGAGCTCCAGGTGACTCTCAGCACTGTAACAGGGTGACACGCTGTGAGACAGTCAGCGCCAATGTCACAGTGTCAGAGCTCCAGGTGACTCTCAGCACTATAACAGGGTGACACGCTGTGAGACAGTCAGCGCCAATGTCACAGTGTCAGAGCTCCAGGTGACTCTCAGCACTGTAACAGGGTGACACGCTGTGAGACCGTCAGCGCCAATGTCACAGTGTCAGCGCTCCAGGTGACTCTCAGCACTGTAACAGGGTGACACGCTGTGAGACAGTCAGCACCAATGTCACAGTGTCAGCGCTCCAGGTGACTCTCAGCACTGTAACAGGGTGACACGCTGTGAGACAGTCAGCGCCAATGTCACAGTGTCAGAGCACCAGGTGACTCTCAGCACTGTAACAGGGTGACACACTGTGAGACAGTCAGCACCAATGTCACAGTGTCAGAGCACCAGGTGACTCTCAGCACTATAACAGGGTGACACGCTGTGAGACAGTCAGCGCCAATGTCACAGTGTCAGAGCTCCAGGTGACTCTCAGCACTGTAACAGGGTGACACGCTGTGAGACAGTCAGTACCAATGTCACAGTGTCAGAGCTCCAGGTGACTCTCAGCACTGTAACAGGGTGACACGCTGTGAGACAGTCAGCGCCAATGTCACAGTGTCAGAGCACCAGGTGACTCTCAGCACTGTAACAGGGTGACACGCTGTGAGACAGTCAGCGCCAATGTCACAGTGTCAGAGCTCCAGGTGACTCTCAGCACTGTAACAAGGTGACACGCTGTGAGAGTGAGCGCCAATGTCACAGTATCAGAGCACCAGGTGACTCTCAGCACTGTAACAAGGTGACACGCTGTGAGACAGTCAGCACCAATGTCACAGTGTCAGAGCTCCAGGTGACTCTCAGCACTGTAACAGGGTGACACACTGTGAGACAGTCAGTGCCAATGTCACAGTGTCAGAGCTCCAGGTGACTCTCAGCACTGTAACAAGGTGACACGCTGTGAGACAGTCAGCGCCAATGTCACAGTGTCAGAGCTCCAGGTGACTCTCAGCACTGTAACAGGGTGACACACTGTGAGACAGTCAGTGCCAATGTCACAGTGTCAGAGCTCCAGGTGACTCTCAGCACTGTAACAAGGTGACACGCTGTGAGACAGTCAGCGCCAGTGTCACAGTGTCAGAGCTCCAGGTGACTCTCAGCACTGTAACAGGGTGACACACTGTGAGACAGTCAGTGCCAATGTCACAGTGTCAGAGCTCCAGGTGACTCTCAGCACTGTAACAGGGTGACACACTGTGAGACAGTCAGTGCCAATGTCACAGTGTCAGAGCTCCAGGTGACTCTCAGCACTGTAACAAGGTGACACGCTGTGAGACAGTCAGCGCCAATGTCACAGTGTCAGCGCTCCAGGTGACTCTCAGCACTGTAACAGGGTGACACGCTGTGAGACAGTCAGCGCCAATGTCACAGTGTCAGAGTACCAGGTGACTCTCAGCACTGTAACAGGGTGACACGCTGTGAGACAGTCAGTACCAATGTCACAGTGTCAGAGTACCAGGTGACTCTCAGCACTGTAACGGTGACACGCTGTGAGACAGTCAGCGCCAATGTCACAGTGTCAGAGCTCCAGGTGACTCTCAGCACTGTAACAGGGTGACACGCTGTGAGAGTGAGCGCCAATGTCACAGTGTCAGAGCTCCAGGTGACTCTCAGCACTGTAACAGGGTGACACGCTGTGAGACAGTCAGTGCCAATGTCACAGTGTCAGAGCTCCAGGTGACTCTCAGACTCTCAGCACTGTAACAGGGTGACACGCTGTGAGACAGTCAGTGCCAATGTCACAGTGTCAGAGCTCCAGGTGACTCTCAGCACTGTAACAGGGTGACACGCTGTGAGACAGTCAGTGCCAATGTCACAGTGTCAGCGCTCCAGGTGACTCTCAGCACTGTAACAGGGTGACACGCTGTGAGACAGTCAGTGCCAATGTCACAGTGTCAGAGCTCCAGGTGACTCTCAGCACTGTAACAGGGTGACACGCTGTGAGACAGTCAGTGCCAATGTCACAGTGTCAGAGCTCCAGGTGACTCTCAGCACTGTAACAGGGTGACACGCTGTGAGACAGTCAGTGCCAATGTCACAGTGTCAGAGCTCCAGGTGACTCTCAGCACTGTAACAGGGTGACACGCTGTGAGACAGTCAGTGCCAATGTCACAGTGTCAGAGCTCCAGGTGACTCTCAGCACTGTAACAGGGTGACACGCTGTGAGACAGTCAGTGCCAATGTCACAGTGTCAGAGCTCCAGGTGACTCTCAGCACTGTAACAGGGTGACACGCTGTGAGACAGTCAGTACCAATGTCACAGTGTCAGAGCTCCAGGTGACTCTCAGCACTGTAACAGGGTGACACGCTGTGAGACAGTCAGCGCCAATGTCACAGTGTCAGAGCTCCAGGTGACTTTCAGCACTGTAACAGGGTGACACGCTGTGAGACAGTCAGTGCCAATGTCACAGTGTCAGAGCTCCAGGTGACTCTCAGCACTGTAACAAGGTGACACGCTGTGAGACAGTCAGCGCCAATGTCACAGTGTCAGCGCTCCAGGTGACTCTCAGCACTGTAACAGGGTGACACGCTGTGAGACAGTCAGCGCCAATGTCACAGTGTCAGAGTACCAGGTGACTCTCAGCACTGTAACAGGGTGACACGCTGTGAGACAGTCAGCGCCAATGTCACAGTGTCAGAGTACCAGGTGACTCTCAGCACTGTAACGGTGACACGCTGTGAGACAGTCAGCGCCAATGTCACAGTGTCAGAGCTCCAGGTGACTCTCAGCACTGTAACAGGGTGACACACTGTGAGACAGTCAGTGCCAATGTCACAGTGTCAGCGCTCCAGGTGACTCTCAGCACTGTAACAGGGTGACACGCTGTGAGACAGTCAGCGCCAATGTCACAGTGTCAGAGTACCAGGTGACTCTCAGCACTGTAACAGGGTGACACGCTGTGAGACAGTCAGCGCCAATGTCACAGTGTCAGAGTACCAGGTGACTCTCAGCACTGTAACGGTGACACGCTGTGAGACAGTCAGCGCCAATGTCACAGTGTCAGAGCACCAGGTGACTCTCAGCACTGTAACAGGGTGACACACTGTGAGACAGTCAGTGCCAATGTCACAGTGTCAGCGCTCCAGGTGACTCTCAGCACTGTAACAGGGTGACACGCTGTGAGACAGTCAGCGCCAATGTCACAGTGTCAGAGCTCCAGGTGACTCAGCACTGTAACAGGGTGACACGCTGTGAGACAGTCAGTGCCAATGTCACAGTGTCAGCGCTCCAGGTGACTCTCAGCACTGTAACAGGGTGACACGCTGTGAGACAGTGCCAATGTCACAGTGTCAGAGCTCCAGGTGACTCTCAGCACTGTAACAGGGTGACACACTGTGAGACAGTCAGTGCCAATGTCACAGTGTCAGCGCTCCAGGTGACTCTCAGCACTGTAACAGGGTGACACGCTGTGAGACAGTCAGCGCCAATGTCACAGTGTCAGAGCTCCAGGTGACTCAGCACTGTAACAGGGTGACACGCTGTGAGACAGTCAGTGCCAATGTCACAGTGTCAGCGCTCCAGGTGACTCTCAGCACTGTAACAGGGTGACACGCTGTGAGAGTGAGCGCCAATGTCACAGTGTCAGAGCACCAGGTGACTCTCAGACTCTTAGCACTGTAACAGGGTGACACGCTGTGAGACAGTCAGTGCCAATGTCACAGTGTCAGAGCTCCAGGTGACTCTCAGCACTGTAACAGGGTGACACGCTGTGAGACAGTCAGTACCAATGTCACAGTGTCAGAGCTCCAGGTGACTCTCAGCACTGTAACGGTGACACGCTGTGAGAGTGAGCGCCAATGTCACAGTGTCAGAGCTCCAGGTGACTCTCAGCACTATAACAGGGTGACACGCTGTGAGACAGTCAGTACCAATGTCACAGTGTCAGAGCTCCAGGTGACTCTCAGCACTGTAACAGGGTGACACGCTGTGAGACAGTCAGTGCCAATGTCACAGTGTCAGAGCACCAGGTGACTCTCAGCACTGTAACAGGGTGACACGCTGTGAGACAGTCAGTACCAATGTCACAGTGTCAGAGCTCCAGGTGACTCTCAGCACTGTAACAGGGTGACACGCTGTGAGACAGTCAGTACCAATGTCACAGTGTCAGAGCTCCAGGTGACTCTCAGCACTGTAACAGGGTGACACGCTGTGAGACAGTCAGTGCCAATGTCACAGTGTCAGAGCTCCAGGTGACTCTCAGCACTGTAACAGGGTGACACGCTGTGAGACAGTCAGCACCAATGTCACAGTGTCAGAGCTCCAGGTGACTCTCAGCACTGTAACAGGGTGACACACTGTGAGACAGTCAGTGCCAATGTCACAGTGTCAGAGCTCCAGGTGACTCTCAGCACTGTAACAGGGTGACACGCTGTGAGACAGTCAGTGCCAATGTCACAGTGTCAGAGCTCCAGGTGACTCTCAGCACTGTAACAGGGTGACACGCTGTGAGACAGTCAGTACCAATGTCACAGTGTCAGAGCTCCAGGTGACTCTCAGCACTGTAACAGGGTGACACGCTGTGAGACAGTCAGTACCAATGTCACAGTGTCAGAGCACCAGGTGACTCTCAGCACTGTAACAGGGTGACACGCTGTGAGACAGTCAGTGCCAATGTCACAGTGTCAGAGCTCCAGGTGACTCTCAGCACTATAACAGGGTGACACGCTGTGAGACAGTCAGTACCAATGTCACAGTGTCAGAGCTCCAGGTGACTCTCAGCACTGTAACAGGGTGACACGCTGTGAGACAGTCAGTACCAATGTCACAGTGTCAGAGCTCCAGGTGACTCTCAGCACTGTAACAGGGTGACACGCTGTGAGACAGTCAGTACCAATGTCACAGTGTCAGAGCTCCAGGTGACTCTCAGCACTGTAACAGGGTGACACGCTGTGAGACAGTCAGTACCAATGTCACAGTGTCAGAGCTCCAGGTGACTCTCAGCACTGTAACAGGGTGACACGCTGTGAGACAGTCAGTACCAATGTCACAGTGTCAGAGCACCAGGTGACTCTCAGCACTGTAACAGGGTGACACGCTGTGAGACAGTCAGCGCCAATGTCACAGTGTCAGAGCACCAGGTGACTCTCAGCACTGTAACAGGGTGACACGCTGTGAGAGTGAGCGCCAATGTCACAGTGTCAGAGCACCAGGTGACTCTCAGCACTGTAACGGTGACATGCTGTGAGACAGTCAGTGCCAATGTCACAGTGTCAGAGCACCAGGTGACTCTCAGCACTGTAACAGGGTGACACGCTGTGAGACAGTCAGTACCAATGTCACAGTGTCAGAGCTCCAGGTGACTCTCAGCACTGTAACAGGTTGACACGCTGTGAGACAGTCAGTGCCTGCTACAGACACATTGCCAGGATATCAGCATGAGCTGGGTACAGTGGTATCACTGCCATATAATAAGTGTGTAAAACAATGTTGTATTGTATAATAAGGGGACATAGCAGTAATGCCATAATAAAAGTGGGCATAACACCACTGCCATATAATATAAGAGGACATGAAATCTATGCCATAAAATAAGGGGGATGCCACATAATAAAGGCATACAGCACCAGTGCCACATAATAAGGGGGCATAACACCAGTGCCGTATAATGGGGCGGCATAACACAAATGCCACATAATAAAACAACAATGCCACAACGGGGGGGGAGAGATAATATTTGTGTCACATAAGTGGGCATAATACCAATGCCACATCACAAGGGGCCATAACACCAATGCCACATAGTAAGGGGGCATAACATTAATGCCACATCACAAGGGGGCATAACACCAATGCCACATAATAAGGGGGCATAATACCAGTGTCACATAATAAGGGGGCATAATACCAGTGTCACATAATAAGGGGGGATAATACCAGTGTCACATAATAAGGGGGGATAATACCAGTGTCCCATAATAAGGGGGGATAATACCAGTGTCCCATAATAAGGGGGGATAATACCAGTGTCCCATAATAAGGGGGGATAATACCAGTGTCGCATAATAAGGGGGGATAATACCAGTGTCACATAATAAGGGGGCATAATACCAGTGTCACATAATAAGGGGGCATAATACCAGTGTCACCTAATAAGGGGGGATAATACCAGTGTCACATAATAAGGGGGCATAATACCAGTGTCACATAATAAGGGGGGATAATACCAGTGTCCCATAATAAGGGGGGATAATACCAGTGTCCCATAATAAGGGGGGATAATACCAGTGTCCCATAATAAGGGGGGATAATACCAGTGTCGCATAATAAGGGGGGATAATACCAGTGTCGCATAATAAGGGGGGATAATACCAGTGTCACATAATAAGGGGGCATAATACCAGTGTCACATAATAAGGGGGGATAATACCAGTGTCGCATAATAAGGGGGGATAATACCAGTGTCACATAATAAGGGGGGATAATACCAGTGTCACATAATAAGGGGGGATAATACCACATAATAAGGGAGGATAATACCAGTGTCACATAATAAGGGGGGATAATACCAGTGTCGCATAATAAGGGGGCATAATACCAGTGTCACATAATAAGGGGGCATAATACCAGTGTCACATAATAAGGGGGCATAATACCAGTGTCACATAATAAGGGGGGATAATACCAGTGTCACATAATAAGGGGGCATAATACCAGTGTCACATAATAAGGGGGCATAATACCAGTGTCACATAATAAGGGGGGATGATACCAGTGTCAAATAATAAGGGGGGATAATACCAGTGTCACATAATAAGGGGGGATAATACCAGTGTCACATAATAAGGGGGGATAATACCAGTGTCACATAATAAGGGGGGTTAATACCAGTGTCACATAATAAGGGGGCATAATACCAGTGTCACATAATAAGGGGGGATAATACGTGTCCCATAATAATGGGGGATAACAATAATGCCATATATTAAGAGATATAAACCAATGCCATATAATAAGAGGACATAAACCAATGCCATATAATAAGAGGACATAAATGAATGCCACATAATAAGGGGACATTACCCCTATGCCAGAGGTTCTCAAACTGTGTGCCGTGGCTCCCTGGGGTGCCTCGGGACACTTGCAGGGGTGCCCTGGGTTAGTGGTCCAGGACCAATTCAAATTATTCATGGTCAGTATAATAGGCAAAACCAGTACTGGTGGCTGCCAGTCATAAAATATGTGGCCAAACAGAAGCAAATCCTGTCCCTCACCACACAACTGACCCTAAGGATGATATTTAAACGCGATCTACTTGATGTAATATTTCTTTCTAAATTTCTCAATAAGAAATTTTTGGCCTAGGGGTGCCGTGAAAAAAATTCTGATATTCTAGGGTGCCGTGATTCAAAAAAGTTTGGAAACCGCTGCCCTATGCCATATAATAAGGGGCCATAACACTAGTGCCATATAATAAGGGACCATAACACTAGTGCCATATAATAAGGGGCCATAACACAGCCTCATGGTTCCTCTATGGCAGATCACCCCCTTAGCGGTCCATATAGATCAGTTACACATTAATACACAGTTTACTGGTCTCCCTGGAGAGATGAAGAACATTGTTCTGTTACTGCTTCATGAAACACTTGTAACCATCCCTGTGGAAGTGAAATTCCCGTTTGGCCCCTGAGACTGGTGGACGCGGGGTTGGGCCGCCAGCCACAGCGCGTATATACAGAGATGTTCTCTGATGTTCTCACATCACACATTGGGCTCAGCATTTAGCATTTGCTGCTTTTTATAAACTGTTCATCTTTCAAATGTCAAAAAAAGCAGGAAAGAACTGGAAGCAAACACAGGAGAAAGTGAAAGAAAGAAACAATTGAATAGAAGGTCCTGGGAGATGAAAGGCCACTTTGTGGTGTCCGAAGACCGAGCTTCAACATCGCATTCAAGTCCTAATTTAGGTTAAAATGCTTTCTACTCCAAAGGGCCCAAATGCATCATAAGATAAAGGCTTCAGCAGAAACAACACAAAGATCTCTATTATTTCATCTATCTTTGGTTACAACAGCTGAAGCAAAATGATTAAGTTCTGAATGACTTTCTAACACCAGAAAACTGTCATCTCTTTGTCTCGGCATCAGATAGCTATTGTTGGTGCCTCCATATGCTGCTCTCCTTCTGTAAATGAGACGTTTATAAATGCCTCAATTGTATTCCACAACTGCAGGTCGGCAGCGCAGGAAACAGACTTAGCGTGCAAAGTACAGAGGCCTTTGTTCCGCTGCGTTTATCCCCGAATCAGCCGCGAAAGGGCAACAAAATGCATCAACTGATTAGATTATTTAAGCATTTAGGAATCCAACAAACCATGTGCCACCATATTCTTCTGCCTTTAATATCTCACCCTGAGAACGCCTTGTAAGCCTCACTTATACTCTCACACCATATACTCCTTGCTGCATATCTTGTAGATCTCACCATGAAAATGTCTGTCACAGCCACTAACATCCCCAAACCCGGTGCCACCATATACTCCTCACGCATGTCTGTTATTTCTCATCCTGAGAACGTCTTGTCACCGCCACTGATATCCCCAGACCCTACACCACCATATACGCCTCCCACATGTCTGCTATATCTAACCGCCACTGATATCCCCAGACCCTGCACCACCATATACGCCTCCCACATGTCTGCTATATCTAACCGCCACTGATATCCCCAGACCCTGCGCCACCATATACTCCTCCCACATGTCTGTTATCTCTCAGCCTGAGAACATCTTGTCACCGCCACTGATATCCCCAGACCCTGCACCACCATATACTCCTCCCACATGTCTACTATATCTCACCCTGAGAACATCTTGTCACTGCCACTGATATCCCCAGACCCTGCGCCACCATATACTCCTCCCACATGTCTACTATATCTCACCCTGAGAACGTCTTGTCACTGCCACTGATATCCCCAGACCCTGCACCACCATATACTCCTCCCACATGTCTACTCTATCTCACCCCGAGAACATCTTATAACCGGCACTGATATCCCCAGACCCTGCACCACCATATACTCCTCCCACATGTCTACTATATCTCACCCTGAGAACGTCTTGTCACTGCCACCGATATCCCCAGACCCTGCACCACCATATACTCCTCCCACATGTCTGTTATCTCTCAGCCTGAGAACGTCTTGTAACCCCCACTGATATCCCCAGACCCACCACCATATACTCCTCCCACATGTCTACTATATCTCACCCTGAGAACATCTTGTCACTGCCACTGATATCCCCAGACCCTGCGCCACCATATACTCCTCCCACATGTCTACTATATCTCACCCTGAGAACGTCTTGTCACTGCCACTGATATCCCCAGACCCTGCACCACCATATACTCCTCCCACATGACTACTATATCTCACCCTGAGAACGTCTTGTCACTGCCACCGATATCCCCAGACCCTGCGCCACCATATACTCCTCCCACATGTCTGTTATCTCTCAGCCTGAGAACGTCTTGTAACCGCCAGTGATATCCCCAGACCCTCACCACCATATACTCCTCCCACATGTCTACTATATCTCACCCTGAGAACATCTTGTCACTGCCACTGATATCCCCAGACCCTGCGCCACCATATACTCCTCCCACATGTCTACTATATCTCACCCTGAGAACGTCTTGTCACTGCCACTGATATCCCCAGACCCTGCACCACCATATACTCCTCCCACATGTCTACTATATCTCACCCTGAGAACGTCTTGTCACTGCCACCGATATCCCCAGACCCTGCGCCACCATATACTCCTCCCACATGTCTGTTATCTCTCAGCCTGAGAACGTCTTGTAACCGCCAGTGATATCCCCAGACCCTGCTCTACCGTATACTCCTCCCACATGTCTACTATATCTCACCCTGAGAACGTCTTGTAACCACCACTGATATCCCCAGACCCTCACCACCATATACTCCTCCCATATGTCTACTATATCTCACCCTGAGAACGTCTTATAACCGCCACTGATATCCCCAGACCCTGCACCACCATATACTCCTCCCATATGTCTACTATATCTCACCCTGAGAACGTCTTATAACCGCCACTGATATCCCCAGACCCTGCACCACCATGTACACCGTACCACTGATGCTTTCTAGGGGTTTGGTATCGGAAGGACCAATGTAAACCCACAATCCGGGTGCCCCGTGCCCTGGTATGTACTGTAACCAACAACTGTGAGATTTCCAAACAACCATCTCTCTGCACATACAATATATTAAAAAAAAAAGACATAATAATTTCTAAAAACACAAGTACTCCTAGCTGTGAGTGATGCTGAACTCCTATAAAGGTTTCTCTACAGCGCGAGTCACAATGACACTCTCTGGATTAGGTGGCAATAAATAATGAACGACTAAGTGCCAGGCAGAATGTAGGGTACGTGTGGCACTTAGTGCACTCACTCGCACAGCGCTAAGCTGCTCTGTGTTTATTTATTTAGTTCATTTAAGTTCTAAAAACAAGGAGAGTTCAGCACAAGCAAATGTAACAAAATATTTTACTTTAAAACAACAAAACTACAACCCCTCGGGATATATGTGGTGACGCAGTCAGACCAGCAGTGCCCCCAGCAGACATACCGATTTGTTACTGGAGAACGGGCGGCTGACTGGTTAAGTGCACTGACAACCAGACAATGACAGAGAGACTGCCCGGGAAGCAGGCAACTGTGCATCTCTGAGCAAACATTAGACGCTGCACTACTGGCCAGGTAATGGGGGTCATTCAGAGTTGATCGCTCGCTAGCAACTTTTTGGAGCGCTGTGATCAGATAATCGCTGCCTCTAGGGGAGTGTATTTTCGCTTTGCAAGTGTGCGAACGCTTTAGCAGCCGACGGCACAAAAAAGTTTGCTGCAGTTTCTGAGTAGCTCTGGACTTACTCAGCCCTTGCGATCACTTCAGTCTTTTTGGTCCCAGAATTGACGTCAGACACCCGCCCTGCAAACGCCTGCGTTTTTCCAACCACTCCCAGAAAACGGTCAGTTGACACCCATAAACGCCCTCTTTCTGTCAATCACCTTGCGATCAGCTGTGCGAATGGATTCTTCGTTAAATCCATCGCCCAGCACCGATCCTCTTTGTACCCGTACGACGCGCCTGCGCATTGCGGTGCATACGCATGCACAGTTTTGCAGAGTTTTAACTTGATTGCAGCGCTGCAAAAAGTTGCTAGCGAGCGATCAACTCGGAATGACCCCCAATGTGTATTATACACGCACCTGAGCTAGAGGATTAGATATAACAGTTGTGTATGTCACCGATAATCACCTGTACAGGTAATCCTGCCACCGCGGTTATAATGTATTAAAGTTCAGACATAAACTGTTGGTTGCAACTTATTTAATTATCAATAACGGCTCCAGCAGCAGAAATTCTGGCAAGATTATATATATATATATATATATATATATATATGTAAGACTCTAGGAAACCTATAATAGTAGTAAGAATTATTTATATCAATGACTGCACTCCATGCGAATTACACGAGTTGTATTATGGTACTGCGGATATGATAGGACAGGTAATTTTCCTATGATAGCTGACGCACGAGGATTGCCCTTCTCTAACAAACATCTTCATCCCATTTCTGTAACCTGCTGTGTCGGCTGGCAGCGGCCGCGCTTCAGCAAATGAAATTATTAACTGCGAGCAGCACAAGTCGTTAAAGCCCTGGAATTTAGAGCTGTTTGTCCCACCTGTATAAACACTTCAAAAATCCAAATTATGTTTCCAAAAAAACATTTCACTGTAATTATTTCCTGAGCAAAATACAATAAACTTCATCAAGTCTTAATTCCTTTACTGGTCTCTGGTTCTTTGCCACGGACTGCGCCGCGGGAGCCAGGTCATGTGGCGCTGATCTGAGAATCGTTATTTAAGGAGACAATAGCATGTAATGACGCTAGGTGTGGGCTTCTCATACAGGTGAAAATCAGAGATTCCGGATTCTACAACCGAATCCCGGCTGGGTTCCTTCAGCCACAGCAACCATTGTTTCTCTGCCACACATTTATAGCGACAACTGGCGAGTTCTAATGTGATAATGCAACATAGTAACAGGAAGAGAACAGAAAAAGAATAAAACAAGACCTAATAATAACGTGTTATGCTAAGGTTGCAGTCTGCTTTATAACAGTAACGTTACGTCAGAGGATGATGATGTAATGACTATGACGATATTCTGTACACATTGCTGAGCTTGGATAAATCTAACATTGAATCCCCCGTGGAGACCTATGGAGGAATCACAGCAGGTACTTGCTGCGGACCCTCTGTCATACATGCAAGGGATGCTTAGTATTTGCGGATAACTACTGAAAATGGGTGTTTTCGGGGATTAAGCCTCAAATGTACAATGATAAATGGGCCCCAAAACCGGAGAACATGCGCAGTGCGACTCACTGCATCTGACATCATCGCTACGTCTGACGCGTGCACCAAATTTATAAACTGGCAAATGGAGTAAGGGACACTAAAAATACAGCGTAACTGTTCAATATAAAGATTTATGGGGTCTATTCATGAAGCAGTGAAAAGTGTGGAGAAGTGAGCCAGTGGAGAACTTGCCCATGGCAACCAATCAGCATTGAAGTAACATTTATAATTTGCATACTATACAATTGTACTGAGCAGCTGATTGGTCAACTTCTCCACTGGCTCACTTCTCCACACTTTTCACTGCTTCATGAATAGACCCTTAAGTCTTTACACGGTACTAATTTACGTACATGTGGTAAAGGCCTAAACTTACATTTTGTTTGCACTGCGCCTTATAGGCCAGTCCGTGTAGAGTGCAGTACCCTCTGTCTCCTGCAGATATCACTGCTCCAATTGCTATGTATAGGAAGCATCCCCAGAGGTCTCTCCATAGGCATCAGTGGAAACAGTGACACCTACAGGCTGCGGATGTTACTACTCTTATCAGATAATAACTTGTGAATGATTTGTCATACAGTGATGGCGGAACCCATGTTTTATTCTATGCAGCACTAGGTACAAAAGTGAACAGAGAACAATGTTCTCAATCATTCCGAGATAGTTTTGTCTTTTCCACATGGCGCTGCCGGGAGCCATATTGACGCTGCGAGGTTCTGATTGCAAATCTGTTCTGTAATGACTCCGACAACGACGACTCCCCGTAATATCATAAATAATAAACAAATCGTTAACACCATTACCACAAAGTACAGTCACATTCATTGTACAGCCGCTCAGACATCATAATGGGGCATTAGTAAATAAATGTACGTGAAATGGAACTTGCAGGGGGTTAAATGCGACGGCTATCATCACATCACCCACATCACACTGTGTCTTATTGCTTATTACACATGCACACAGCCAATTATATGGATCTAATTGTACAAATGGCAAACAGATTGCAGTGCAGTCATTGTCTAGAGACGCGGGACTGGCGCTGCGTTATGAGGTGCTCAGAGCCCCCTCGTGTCCCCGGCAATGTGTCTCTATAAATACTGCTGATCACTGAGAGGACGGAGATGCAACAATGCAGACTGAGCAGCTGTGCGCCTTTATCCAGCACCCGGATCACAGCCAACAACTGCACAACAAATAAAAGACAATAGTGCAATAAAACAAAAAACAAACAAGAAAGAAAAGGGCTTAAAAGTAGCGCACCAGGGTGGTCATTCCAAGTTGTTCGCTCGCTAGCTGTTTTTAGCAGCCGTGCAAATGCTAAGCCGCCGCCCACTGGGAGTGTATTTTAGCTTAGCAGAAGTGCGAACGAAAGGATCGCAGCGCTGCTACAAAAAAAGATTGTGCAGTTTCAGAGTAGCTCGAGACTTACTACTAGCTAGCGATCATTTCAGACTATTTAGTTCCTGTTTTGACGTATCAAACACGCCCTGCGTTCAGCCAGCCATGCCTAAATTTTCCCAGCCACTCCTGCGTTTTTATCTGGCACGCCTGCGTTTTTTCACACGCTCCCCGAAAACGGTCAGTTACCACCCAGAAACACCCACTTCCTGTCAATCACTCTGCGGTCAGCAGTGCGTCTGAAAAGCGTCGCTAGAGCTTGTGTAAAACTGCATCGGCTTGTGTGAAAGTACGTCGCACGTGCGCAGTGCGCCCCATACGCATGCGCAGAATTGACTTTTTTTGCCTGATCGCTGCACAGCGACCGAACAACTCGGAATGACCCCCCAGGTACCATTATAGTACCTGTGTTAAGTCATTTTGGACATATACATAAATAACCTGGGATTTTGCCTGGTGGGGAACCAGTGATTCCAGATCGCAACCTTTCGGGCCAATTTAAAAAATGAGCAACAAGATCATAAGAACGGGTGGCTCACATATAAACCCCACGCAGTAACGGTGATACCTAAACTGTTATATCAGATCCCCGGAACACTCGGAACATGGTGTGACCCTTGAATAAAAGAAGTTTTGTGTTGTGTCTGACCCACAGTAGGTGAGAATGGAATTTCACGTGTCGCTTGCCATAAACCATATACTAAACAGGCTAATTAATGCAGCAATCCAGAGATAAATGACAATGCAATTCAGCATTACTAGGCGGGTATTTATGAAAGCTTGGAAAGAGATAAAGTGGAAAGAGAGAGAAAGCAACAACTAATCAGCTTCGGCTTTTTTTCAAGCACAGCCTGTAACGTGTGTGGATCATAGGGTTGGACAGTCATTAGGTCGACCATTATTGGTCGACACCTGAAACAGGCTGACAAGGAAAAAGGGTGTCATGAGTTTTTAATAATTTTTTGGGTGTTGTTTTCTTTGTAAAGTAACGGGGAACCCCAATTAGTGTACTGTGTCCCCTCGCTTTGCTATGCTTTGGGCAAGTTACTATTCCCAATAGTAGTCCACGTGGATCGTAAAGTATAAAAAAGTTTTTTTTGGTAAATGGATTTTTTTTTGAAAAACTCACGTCGACCTTTTCATGCGTCGACCTTTGCCATGTCGATCTAAAGCATGTCGACCAATAGTGGTCGACCTAATGACTGTTGACCTAAAGACCGGATACCGCCTATAACACGAGGCCTTAGAAGTGGATTACTCCCCCTAGTGTTAGAATGTTTCCAGGCCACCGGGACGTCACGTCACACCCCCCCCCCCCCCCCCCCTCCTGCTTATATTACTGGGTCAAAATAAAGCTTTTCATTAAATTGCAGCCATATTAACAGCAATATTATCTGTGCAATCGTGTACGGGAAGCATTTAAATGAATGTTTGGAATGGTGTTGTAGCCAAAAAGACAGCTGTGCAATAATGATATAAACGGTCGTTAAAACGATTCTGTTTAGATACGGCAGTCAAATTGTAGCCTGTAAAGTATAGTCCAATGGTGTCTGCTGGTGAAAAATCACTTGTTCCAATATAACATAAACACAATGTTCCATAGTGGAAAATCCGCCTTCTGATTGGCTGAGCCAGTAACGGGCGGCTCGAGACACCTGGCATTTACGCAGCGCACCCAGTTTAGCAACACGCCGTTAAGGAAAACTGTGTATTTATGCTTATTAAAAACTTTGTTTTAATTTAAATTATAATCTAAAGTTAACAGCAATCAGAATGCCATGCCAACAGAACCGCAGCACTGCCAGCAAGCCAATTATTGCATTCGTTTGCCAGTGAAAGAAGGTACTGTATCGGAAGTTGCCAAACTCAGCCATGCACCGCAACACACAGAGAGTAACGATCACAGCAAATCCATAGACTTCATCTGAGCGGTGTGTACGTCTTCTGCACAGTGTCACAAGGTCACAGCGTTGCATCTCACAAACCACAAAAACCACTCTAAAGTCGTCATGATTATTTCCCAAACTGTGATAAAAGCACTTTCATAAAAGGAGCAAAGAAAATCCAGCCCAACAGTGCGTTAGGTGGCGTTATTATGCTTTTCTTCTCTGAATTTGCAGTCAAGACCACGGGTCTGATATACTCTAATGGTTTCAAAAGTATTAAATATTTTATTATTATTATTACATTTTATTTACAAGGTGCCACAAGTGGTCCGCAGCGCCGTACACACAGTAACAATAGGACAGTACAGGGTACACAGAACATTGCATAACACTACAGTAACCAAGACATACACAGGCAACAGGTAACAATTCTCAGTAAACAATACAGCTGGGAAGCAAGGTGAGTGCGGGAGAGATCAGTGCAGGGTGGAACCTGCTTCCAATAGTGACGGCACGAATAGCAGGAGTACAGCCGCTGGAGGAGATGAACGAATAGCAGGAGTACAGCCGCTGGAGAAGATGAACGAATAGCAGGAGTACAGCCGCTGGAGGAGACGAACGAATAGCAGGAGTATAGCCGCTGGAGGAGATGAACGAATAGCAGGAGTACAGCCGCTGGAGGAGATGAACGAAAAGCAGGAGTACAGCCGCTGGAGGAGATGAACGAATAGCAGGAGTACAGCCGCTGGAGGAGATGAACGAATAGCAGGAGTACAGCCGCTGGAGGAGACGAACGAATAGCAGGAGTATAGCCGCTGGAGGAGATGAACGAATAGCAGGAGTACAGCCGCTGGAGGAGACGAACGAATAGCAGGAGTACAGCCGCTGGAGGAGACGAACGAATAGCAGGAGTACAGCCGCTGGAGGAGATGAACGAATAGCAGGAGTACAGCCGCTGGAGGAGATGAACGAATAGCAGGAGTACAGCCGCTGGAGGAGATGAACGAATAGCAGGAGTACAGCCGCTGGAGGAGATGAACGAATAGCAGGAGTACAGCCGCTGGAGGAGATGAACGAATAGCAGGAGTACAGCCGCTGGAGGAGATGAACGAATAGCAGGAGTACAGCCGCTGGAGGAGATGAACGAATAGCAGGAGTACAGCCGCTGGAGGAGACGAACGAATAGCAGGAGTACAGCCGCTGGAGGAGATGAACGAATAGCAGGAGTACAGCCGCTGGAGGAGATGAACGAATAGCAGGAGTACAGCCGCTGGAGGAGATGAACGAATAGCAGGAGTACAGCCGCTGGAGGAGATGAACGAATAGCAGGAGTACAGCCGCTGGAGGAGATGAACGAATAGCAGGAGTACAGCCGCTGGAGGAGATGAACGAATAGCAGGAGTACAGCCGCTGGAGGAGATGAACGGCTGTGAGGGAGCGGAATTCTGGGATAAATGGCCACTGAGTATAGTAGGTGGAGGTTGTCATTGAAGTGCTAGAGAAGAGAGCTGTGAGAACAAGAGGGAGGAGTACACTGTTCCTAGAAGCTTACAATCTACAGGAGAGGGGAGACAGACAGATGACATGAGGCGTGTGGAGCATGTGGATGGGGACCTGAGGGCAAGAGGTAAGGGAGGTACAGAAAAAGGAGGTAGGAGGGTGGAGAGCATCACGTTACTAAAACAGAACGTCTAACGTACACAAAGAATAGCACATAGGGGTGATTCAGACTGATCGTAGATGTCCCAACGGTCCGGGCACGCCTGCGTTGACCGGGCCGCACACACTAAACGTGCGGGCCGCCCAGCGACCGCCTCTGCCTGTCAATCAGGCAGAGGCGTGCGCATTTCAGGCCTGATCGCTGCTGTGCGGTACAGGCCGGAATAAGCCCCATACATCAGTTCACATACACAGTACAGTATTGTGCAGTCAGCCCTCAGTGCTCAGGTACAGTACACATGATTTAACAGTTAACGCTATTAATCATTTGTGCGATTTTTAGGGTGGGAATTTAATGTAAAGCTGCACGCACACAGATGCGTCCTCATACAGCCACCCTCAATACGCCACGCAGTGCGAGATGCTTGGTGTGAGGGAGCCGCCAGGTCCTGTGTAACTCTGCTGACGTCAGACGTATTTTTGGCCAAAATTGCGTCTTAGTCGGAACACAATGCGACTAGGACGGACCAGGAGACTGCGCGGATTCATTTGATATGCGACGATTGTATATCTGTGTGCGACGCAGTCTGTATACGGAGCACAGCAAAAAGTGTATTGGGAAAAAGCTGCGGCTGCTACATTGTAGCACTTTGCAAAAGAGACGCAGAAAAAGTCTCACAGGCGTGCCAAGAGGGCTGTTTGGCGTGACTGCAGCAAAGATATATATCGGCCACTTACAATAGTGCCAACATTGCAAGTCTCTCCCTGCACCTCTACAGGGAATGAGAGAAAGCTTGCATTGCCGGCGGACGTGTTGTACTGTTTAGGAATAGCACACTGCGTCCTTTGTGCAGAACTAAATTTCCCCCTTTAAGTTGCAATGTCTATATACCGTGGACCGTGCCTTTTGGTGTGTTGCAGAAATGACCAATGAAAGTTTGTTGCAGCGAGTTACCCTGAGTGAGTTGAGGTGCGCTTTAGGTTCCTACAGTATATGCAGATCTCCTGTGTTCTTGTGCGCTGTGTTGTAAATGTCTGGAGATGAGATGTAAGGTGTCAAAGTTGTCCTGCCGGCACAGAGTCTTCAGAAGTTTCTAACCCTGTCCTCCTGGTCCTCCTAGTTACTGTCTTAGGGGGATATCCAATTATCCCTGGTAAAACATCGGTCCGTTATCCAGATCGATCACCTGTAAAAAATAAAAAAAAAACCCTTCTCCCGAAAACACACAGGTTCAGTGAAACCTGTGTCTGTTCGTGTGAAACAGCCCCGTTTGCGGACGAAAAGGGGTCTGTTTCCGGGGATTCAGCTTCGCCTGCCGGAGGCAGCTGAAACAAAATCCCCAATAAACCGGCGCGTGCCGCAGCTTAAAGGGGCTAATTAGCTAGCCCCCGGCGGGACAATTAGGCCTGGTAAATTACCGGGGCTAATTGGATATCCCCCTTAGTGAATTACACTATTCAGCACTGTGTCTACGAACCCCACAGGGAGGTAAGTTGGTGCTGACTAATGTTTAAGCTATTTTCAATGCGTTTCGTCTCTGTAATGTAAACTTCCTCTGGGAACAAAGTATCTTGACAAATCTTTGGGATTTTTTTTGTTTTATAGGAGGTCTCTTAACATTCGACCAATCTGATTGGATAGATTTATGTTCTGGTTGATTGATGAACCAAGTACAGCTGATGTGTTGTGATGGGATGAAGGCTCTGTTATGCTGCGTACACACTATACAATACAGTTCACAATCTGAATGATATTGTTCAGTCCTAAATGATATTGCATAATGTGTATGCATGATCCGGCGTACGATGCGCGCTCCTGCGGGTCGTATGCGACGCCGTACGTCGGATTGCATGCAGTCTTGAGGTGATATTGTGTGGTTTTGAACTCCAGCGATGACTTTGTTTCTAGACATCGTTTGTAGTGTGTACACACGATCCAATCCAATATATCTTATACAATATCATACAATATCGTATCGTATGGGATCGCATAATGTGTACACAGCATTAGTTATATATTGGTGTTTCTAATAATGGTGATTTTTCCATGCTTCTAATAATGGTGATTTTTCCATGCATTCTTTGTGGGATCAAAATCAGCTGTGATTTCTTATTATGACCATTACTTAGCTTTACATAGTATCGGGAACCTTTACTGTGCACAATAATAAGAGGACCCATAATAACTGTATATACTGGTTTTCTTCCAGCACAGTATACAGATGTTTCTTACATAAGGGCAGATCCACGAGGAGGACGGTATGGGGCGAGGGACAATTGTGTCTTGTTTTTACAATTTAAAACTTGTGGTATATAAATGTTACGAGAAACTGTTCTAGAATCTGTGCGGCACATACGGTATCGCTGAATAACTGTTAGTAAATATACAAAGTGATCTCACAGGATCAGAAACAATTAAAGTACTTATTACATACACAGAAAGTGCATTTCAAGTGTACCTATAAAAGGACAAGGAAGGGAATACAGATTATGGGGATTATTCAGAGTTGTTAGCAATTGGGCAAAACCATGTGCACTGCAGGTGGGGCAGATGTAACATGTGCAGAGAGAGAGTTAGATTTGGGTGGGGTGTGTTCAAACCGAAATCTAAATTGCAGTGTAACAATAAAGCAGCCAGTATTTACCCTGCATAGAAACTATATAAACCCCCTCCCCCCAAAAATCGAACTCTCTGCACATGTTACATCTGCCCCGCATGCAGCGCACACGGTCTTGCTCAATCGCTAACTTTTTGGTTTGCTAACAACTCTGAATAACCCCCTATATTACAGATTTATAACATCGTTAGCTTGTAATAGGTATACTTAGACGTTGAATTATATACATCTTTTTGTTACTAAACACTAATAAAGGAATATAATGTAGTGTTTGCTTTCAGTAATTACTAACAATATGGAGTTATAAATAAGGTGAAATAAATAATGTTTACCTGGCTATTTAATTTCTTTGTTACACCTCCACGGCAGCCGTGAGATACAGCATGTACCCAGCTATCACACATGGGGGTTTTGTGATCTAGATTACCCTTCCCACACAAGCACTTGTTTCAGTTTATACACTGATTTGAGCAACTTCCATTTTGATCATCATTACGGGAGAGGCATAGAGCGGATTAGCAGCTGGCAGGTAGTGCTTGTCCTTGTAGTGCCACCTAGGAGTTTCTTGTGGTACATACTTGTAAGTTAGCCAACATACAGTAGGTACTGTCATTGTTTAGAGACAAGAGCGCTGTGAAGTGGTGGGTGGATTATCATATACTTGCAAATACGTATAACTAAGACTTCTGCGTTTGCGCCAGTTTCACTCAGCCCCCAGAACAGCTTCACGGGATGTATCTAAATGTAGACCAAACTATAAACAGACTGCCAGGGCTGCAATGGAGACTGGGACATAAAAACAGATATACTGCTTGGGCCTCCATTGCTTTTGCTACCTTTAAGGAGTATTTCGCATATACGGACATTGGTGTCAGCTACACAAATGCCCTACACAAATGCACGACACCATTTTTGTTGTAGGCTGACCGCACAAAATAAACTCCCCCCCAAACCACAAAACCGAAATTGGGATTATATCAGAACAGTAGGGACTGCTGTATAGGGAAACTTGGGACTGGCCAATGAACGCTGTCTATTGGCAGACATGTGGTTTCAAATGTAGTAGCCAAAGCTCAGGCATAGCGGCCCTTTTACGTAGCTTAGTGATCCCGGCTATAGGTAGGGAGGGTGTAATTCTGCCAAGAGCGCCGGTCACATTACCAACGGCTACATCCCACCCCCAACCCTTATTAATAAGTATAAACTGCTGCAGTGTCACACAATACCAAAAACACAGCAATGATTTCACACAAATGTGAAACCCTTCAACTACTGTTTAGTGATATACCGTTTTTTAAAATCTGAGAAGGGAAAAAGAACCTCTGGCGCTACTGGATAGAGTTCTTAAAAATAAACTATAGTTTTTTTCTGTGCAAAAAGTGTCCTGTTATGAATTACGGGTAAATAGTTATGTCAATCATATACTAAAGTGAATAGTATATATATATATATATATATATATATATATATATATATATAAAATGATGAGTATGATGAATAAATGAATAAAAATTGTAATTAGAATAAAAGGTTGTTTAATAGGTTAATTGTTACTATGTTAAAATATATTATATATGCTGTTTAAATATAATACACCCCCAGCTACGTTTTTTTTAAATCATCTTTATTAGAAAAAATATGTATAGACCATTATAGAGCATCAGATTGGAATAGTAATTGCTAATGAAATATACCTTATACAGTATAATAAATGCACAAACTATACTAAACTATAAGTACCTGGAAGGGAATATAGACTGTGAGCTCCTCTGGGGCAGGGACTGATGTGAATGATTAAACATTATCTATACTATACCGGCGCTATATAAAATAATGGTAAATAATATTAATAACCAAAGCACATGTTTCTAATTTTATATGCAATCCGCAGCAATGAAAATTAAATGGCTGTTTACTGAAGTAGGATCAATGACGGAGGAAACGGTCTGCGATTGGGATACACCACTGCGACCACGCAACTTTCGCTCTCGATGCAGAACACACTGTCTCCCCCAGCAGGCGAACGGGGCAGACGGTGGTGTTTAGTAAACCACAGAATGAATCTGACCTATTTTAACTTTCTTTAGCTTTTTTTGTTACCACTGTCCCGGGTGCTGCCTTGTAGGTACCAAACAAACCCTGCAGCGAGGTCTCTGAAGATATCCCCATATTTCAGAGAAACTTAACGCCAAGTGGCTCATGTGAGGTTCCCTTTGTATAGAAAGCATTCTGTACAGAGCGGTTGCATATTTAAATGTATTTATTCCACGGCTACGGTGTAAATGTTTGCCAGTCTTTATCCCGAACATCAATATAACTCCTGAGAGCCCAACGTATATTAACAAACATACATTATGCAGAAACTGTGCCAAACCGATCTCTCGTAGCTTCAGAGAAAATGCAGAACACAATTTTGCACAAATATATAAACAGAAAGGATTTCTGAAGCAGAGTTACCAACAGGAACAGGTCTTTCCTTATGGAATAATTTACACTGAGAGCCATTATATATGTAGTATAATTTACGGACACGGATTCTTACTGAAAGCCTTCTCAGTTCATTAAAAAACAAAAACAAAGGGAAATTAACACAACAAATTGTTATCGCCGACTATAAAATGCGAACTTATTCCTAAATGCAAACGCACAGAATAAACATTTTCCATTTTATTGTAGTAAATGCAAAATGTAATTTAGAAATCGTAAAAACGTCAGACAGCAGCCAGTCTGCAATAAAACAGGACGTTATTCACTGCGCCCGAGTGGGCGGCTTTGCAGAACAATTGACAGTATTTACAGGAAACAAAACTATTTACCATTGCAGCAAAGCGTTTCTGTGGCAAATGATATTTGATCATTGCATTTAAAAGTGATTCATTTTGTTTTAACATAAAATAATAAAACGCTTTATGGTCATTGTACTTTTCCAGAAGTTATCCATTAATATAATTTAAAGGATTTGCCTGGAAAGTGGACTCGGATCAGATGTTTATTTATTTTTTATCTTTTAATCTTGAAATATAAATCGGAGCTGCCATTATATATATATATATATATATATATATACACGTGTGTATGTGTGTGAATATATATATATATATATATATATATTTATTTATACATATAATTTAAAAAAATCAGTTTAAAAAGAGACTTCTTTCTTTGGCTCTTGTCCTCCGTATTCATCATCCTTGTTGCGCATCTGCCTCCTCCTCCTCAGGCACCAGTTCCATACAGGAGAATTACAGAGATATTTTTTTTCTATTGCCTGTTGCTCCTTCCCTAATTTTTGTGGCTTGGATGGGTTCCAGCTTGTACTTCTGAGTCAGTGGCGTATGCATCTCTGCCGCCGATATAGGGAATTTGCAGCCTGACAAACATCGCAGTTAGGAAGTAACGGTACCTGAGCCAAGAGCCTCTCTCAGCAAGCACAGAATCCAGACACAAATGTGCCCACTCGTCTTACAATATATCCATCTCCCGGGATTACCCGATACGTATTCGCCCCTCTAAGAGGTGGTAAATCCTACCTGTGCAAGCTGTCCTTTATGTCCCAGGTGCCTGTTCCCTCTCATAGATGGCATAGCTGGAATTACTTGACATAAAATAGAGAAAACATGCAGCCGGTTTTATGTTTCCGAGCGTATGGGTTTTATAAGTGAATGCAGAGCACTTAACACTATTTTCCTGAAACGTCCCCCGTCCCCCCCTTCCCTGAACGCTCACCTGGCACGTTAGACATGTTTCACCCAGAGTGATCCCTACAGAAAGGAATACGCACATGTGCTGACATAGGTTTCTCGGATCGTGTGAAGCAGATGAACCAGTCAGAGCGGGGGTAACAGTCAGAAAATGTGTGCGGTGGGCAGAGAGCTGGTATCTCCGCATTCCTGCAGAAATCAAGAGTGCGCTAAGTATCAGCGCTGATTATTTCATCAGGAGAGGCTGCTGCTCGCACCGGCTAATTTGGCTGCCAGATAATATTTTACTCATAAAATAATTGTGCACCTGTTGTGACAGAAGTCGCTCAAACAAACGATAATAAGTCAAAGGACTCAATTTAAGGACATGAGCTCGCCCCTCTCATACCCCCCCCCCCTCCCCCCAGAGCAATTAATTTTAAAGAGCTCATAAGCTGGGCTGAGACAAGATAGCAATACTGTATAGACTCCTCCAAACAAGCTGGTATACGGCATGTATATATGTACACAAACACGTGGCTACATGAACAGTATGTCATAAATCTTAGATGTAGAACATCTTCATAAGACGGGAATTACTATGAAGTACATTACATATAGTAGATTCCATACTGCATGTACAGGTTATGCATATGGAAGGAGATTGGAATGTATATATATACAGTATATATATATAAATAAAAAAGCAAACTTAAATTATTCGCACACGTTTCGTAAACGATTAGTGGTTGCAAGTCCGATCAAATTCGATAATCACATAAACTTTAACCACGAAAAGAGGCAAAGTATAGGGGACAGCACACCATTCAGCAATAAAAAATTCCTTTTAATTCATCCAAAAGTTAAAATCCATGATATATTGTGGCCAAAACTTTGGACATATCAAAAAATTATTTTTGATATGTCCAATGTTTTGGCCACAATATATCATGGATTTTAACTTTTGGATGACTTAAAAGGAAATTTTTATTGCTGAATGGTGTGCTGTCCCCTATACTTTGCCTCTTTTCGTGGTTTTATATGTGTGTATATATATATATATATATATATATGGAAAAGACGGCTCTCGGTGATCTCAACCAAATGGTGGTGCAAGGTCAAAAAAGGGTTAATACTGACACTCGCTTCGCCCAGGTAATGAAAAATGAATATACCAGCACTCACTTTTAGAGATGAGAAAATTATTATTTATTATTCACAAAGTATATTGTTTATATAAAATTTTTGTGGTCACACTCTTTCTTGCATCCCTATTGTCCATATGTAAATTAAATGTTAAGAAATTCCCCAGGCGTTTTTACTGATATGCTTGGGTGTGGTTCCCGTCTCTTTAAAAGAGTGGGACAGGGCCTAAACACATGATATAAGCATGCTGTGCATTTAAAATCCAAAAGATGCCTGTGAGCATTGCTCAGATTTGTGTAAGTCAGTGTAGGGACTGACCAAATGGGAATGGCCATGAAGGGGCTGGTCAGCTTAACAAACTATTGCAATATTTTGGAACTAACATTCCCTGAATTCAGATGAATTACAGTTTGAAGTGTTAATATTAGGTGAGTGCTGAATTTGTATGATTTATATATATATATATATATATATATATATATACACACCATTATTATATATAGTAGGATTTACAAACAACGAAGGTACAAATACTGCATTTTCCTTTAGAAAGCGGAAAACATTAACCTATAAACATATACAACAAACAGCAAATTATTCCGGCAAAAGCTGCGACAGCCAGAGAGCTATTCCCGAATACACACATTCAGCCGATCAGAGGTGTTAAAGTGAACAGAAGGCGCTAGGCAAGGAACGGCGTACAGTGTGACACAATGTACATCACATGATATCATCAGCCCAGCCGGGAACTATCAGACACGGATCACAAAGCTGCTATGGTGCAGGAAGGGGTGCAACACTTCTAATGGGAAATAGGTTTAATTGTAGTAACAAGTCTGCTATATAACTGTCTAAGCTGTATAACATTACGTCTGCTCCACGTGCCTCTATACTGCGTCCTGTGATCCAGTACAGTGTATCGCTTATCACACCACATCTCCTGTAAGCTCACTGAGAACTTATATATCTGGTACAAACTTCCCAAATGATACATTTTGTTTGCACATCGCGTTCGCACTTTCCATCGTGTGTGTCTTGTTACGTTCTGGGAAATGATAGTATTCTGAAACATATGTACTCATTTGTTTTTTTAAATAATATATCACAGTGTATATTTATGTGCGAGGCTTAGAAATGACGGTGTATTTAATGCTTGCGCTCACCAGTGGTTTTTCCTGCGTCTTTCATCCTGACCAAAAAAGCGGATACCGTTATCCCAAGATGAAAGCACGTGGGCTGCTTATTGCAATTTTTAGTCTCCTGAATTTTGTCTGGTTTTAAAGAAAAAAAGCTGATTTCTGCAGTTTCTGCCCATTTAAAAAAAAAAAAACAACTTAAATATAAAATAAAATATAACAGATTTAGACATTAGTTTAAATATGTTTTATTCTGTTTTATATGCAAATTTTTTTTACTTTTTTTCAAACAAGATGAACAGTTCCAACAAATCCACATTTCAACAAACATACAAAAACACAACACCACACACCCCTGGGCACAGCGGCTGACTTGGTGTATGCACAGGAACGGGGCAGAAGGCGAAACACTACTGCATTTAATCCGATATATGCAGTATCTATATGGGGTTATGGTTGGAGCGGAGATATACGTGTTACAATATAACACAGACCATGGATGGACTGAAGAGGACAAAAACGGAAATCAAATAAAAGAATAAAAACCACGAAACCTTCTAAACACAGAATTATACACATATGTAACGGACATGTGTCTGATGAGACAAACCTCCCACATTCTACATATGTAATTGAACGTAATCCAGGCCTGCTGTCAATCTAAAATGCGTACGCTTGCCTCTAGTAAAGGTGGCCGCTGTGGTTACTGAACCATTATGGTGGACAGAGAGTAGAAGAAACACTTAACACTGACATAACAGCGCAGCCTCCTGGTACAAAACTGCCCTGGCCTGGGCATGGCAGCTATACTATGGGTTATATGAGATTATGTTTTCTCCATTCTCTCCATAAAAGTAGCTTCAAAGAAACCCTCCCACCCCCTCCCCACGACATCTCACCCCTTTAAATGTGTTAATGGTTACATAGGGAACGCTGGCTCATCTCCATCAGGAATCAACAGGAGCAACACAGATGCCAATGCCAGTCACCTACATCATCACTGCCATGACAGCCAGGGGCAGGGAATACTGCACTGTGATTGGCTGTGGACATCAGCTTCTGCCCAGGACCCCTCAGCTGCCATGCACACAACTTGGTGCTTTATGCCACCCTTCATCTACTGCCATCCACCTTGCCTTGTGCTTAATGCCACCCATCACCAACTGCCACCCAACTTATCTGGTGCTTCATGCCACCCATCAAACACAGCCACCCAACCTACCTGGTGTGTCATGCCACCCATCACCCACTGCCACCAAACCTACCTGGTCCTTTATGCCACTCAACACCCACTGTCATCCAACCTACCTGGTGCTTAATGCCACCCACAACTCACTGCCACTCAACCTACCTGGTGCTTCATGCCACCAAACTTACCTGGTCCTTCATACCACCCATCACTCACTGCCACCCAACCTACCTGGTGCTTCATGCCACTCATCACCCAATGCTATTCACGCTACCCGGGGGCATCATACCATAGATCACCCACTATGACCCAACCTACCTGGGGCTTCATGCCACCCCTCACCTACTGCCATCCACCATACAGTACCTGGGGCAATAACACCTTTTTCCCCTGTTGCAATTATCTGCGGTCTACAGAGTCTATACAGCAGGTACAGATGCTATACACTGCTACTGTGGGAAAATCTGGGACCCATGTCCACAAGCACACATTTCAATCCACACGTCTGAATTAAGAACATACTGTAATCATTTTTACATGAAACTGAGCAGTAAACACACAGCAAAGCTTATCCTAGCATGGCTTGTCAGGTATTATGTAATTATTACCAAATCTGTTTCGCATCAAACTACTCACGATAATTAGGGTATAAAAATAAATGAACAATTATCAGCCTGAAATACTACCATTCAGGCAAAAATCTGCCTAATACACACATTTGCAGACCTGCAATCCGGCTAGTATATACAGTAGTGAGGTCCACTAGCTGTGCCGTCCCCACCCGTGGCTGTGCCTGCTCAGTATATACAGTAGTGAGGTCCACTAGCTGTGCCGTCCCCACCCGTGGCTGTGTCTGCTCAGTATATACAGTAGTGAGGTCCACTAGCTATGCCGACCCCACTCGTGGCTGTGCCTGCTCAGTATATACAGTAGTGAGGTCCACTAGCTGTGCCGTCCCCACCGGTGACTGTGCCTGGCCAGTATATATACAGTAGTGAGGTCCACTAGCTGTGCCGTCCCCACCGGTGACTGTGCCCGGCCAGTATATACAGTAGTGAGGTCCACTAGCTGTGCAGTCCCCACCCGTGGCTGTGTCTGCTCAGGATATACAGTAGTGAGGTCCACTAGCTGTGCCAT